>NW_009646847.1:558860-562936 GCF_000708025.1 Charadrius vociferus
CTGCTTGGCCATCTGGGTGTTGTCTCCTGTTGGTGCCCTCTCCACCCCCTCGTGGATCTGCTGTGTCTCAGTCGAGATGTGCTGCGGGAGGAGGCTAGCTTGTAGTTCAGAGGGAAAGTTGTTTTGGAGACAGGAGTGCGTTCATCACCCTGTCCAGCTGCCCCAGGAGAGGTGGCCAGCAGAGCTGACGGCAAACCCTGCAGTAGCGGATGGAGGAGGTGAGACTGGGAAGTAAAGCAGTGTATTCCAGGCTGCAAAGATCTGCAACTTCCTCTCATGTAAAGAGTAAAGGGACTGTTGTGAAAGTCCTTCTTCTCTACCTTTGTTTTGGGCTCTCTGGACACGTTATTCTGAGCGGCCGTGGGTGAGGAGAGCTCTGGGAGATCGGACATCCCTGAAGCGTTGGCTTGAGCTGGGGAAGCTGCACGGTCCCATCTCATGTGCCAAGGGAAGGCTGGGGTGAAGTGGTCTCCAGCCGGTCTCAGGGCTACCAGCTGTGGCTATATTGATGGACTCGGAAACCCAGAGGAAGGTGTGGCAGGGCAGCTGATCAGAACTGGCCAAGAGGAAGGGAGCTCAAGGGCTGGTTTCATTGTTTGTTCCTTTCTGCTCTGGCAGTTAGATCCCTGCCCCTGAGTAGGATTCTTCTTTGCACTTGCTGCCATACAAATGGGATAAAAACAATCTCTGCCTAAGGGGTTTTCTTGTAAAGTCTGAGAGAAGTGATAAGTGTTCCAGAAATCAAGAGGTGATACACACACACACACACACAAAAATTGTGGTGATATCGGATGGCATGATCAGCAGTGGTCTTCATACACAATCAGCATAACTGCAGCCAACATGGAAAAAGAGAGCTTTAATAAACAATTGTAAAACAGTGTGTTAGTTTTATGAATTATTAGACAAGGCCCAATTATAAAAGCAGAACAGGAGAAAACTTGAAGACACTTGGAAAAAAATGTAATGGAAACTGATAGAAAGTAAAGTACAAAGGCAGAATTAGCCTCTAGACACCAAATGAGAAGTAGTAGAGAACAGATCATAAGGAGCTATAAAGGCGGGAGATAAATATATTATGTATGCACTAGAAAAGGAAGCACCTGTAGACGGTTGCAATGTCACAGTGATAAACTTGGAAGATTATCTTTGTCCTAGCTCTCAGAGGAATATGAAGATGTTAAGACCAGAGAAAGGATGTTTCCATTTTGTATGTGACAAACAATGTGTGTCTAGACAAGTATTTTAGAAATGAAGATGTTTAGTAAAAGATTTTTAGAGGTGTTATGGAGAAAGCAAGCCAAACATAGACAAAAATCTGAATATGATGACAGAAAAGCTGGAGTAAAAGATGATGTCTGCGATAGGGACTTCAGTGTTAAAATATTTGCGAAAGCTGGTAGCAACAGAGACTTTGCAGGGCAGATTAGGACCTCTGTGCTAGCTAAGTGGAGTTCTCGATGCGATAGGCAAGATATTGGATGCCATTTTGAATTATACCATTAGATAGAGGGATAGACCTTTGAATCCTCAACACAGAGGTAACTGAGTTTTTATTTGAGAATACCCATTTCCTCCTGTTCAATAACATATAGATATGATGTGCTGTGGGTTTTCTTGCTAGGAATTTTGGATCATGGAGAAAAATAAAACTGACCATATTCCAGCATTTGGGTGATTTGGCAGAGAAAACAATAGGCAAGCGTTCCTCGGTGCTGAAGGTGAGCGGGGAGCCACTAAGGAGTGGGGAACGGGGAGCCACTAAGGACTGTGCTGTGTGGGGGGCATATGCCAGTTGCATAATCTACCTCAAAAGATGAGACTCAACAATGTTGCACTTAATATTTTGAGGAAATAATTGGACTTCTAGCTGTCAGCACAGCTATTGATTCTACATAGAAATAAACTTAACCATTGTATTCAGTACAATAAGCTCTTCTCTGCAGCATTTGGTTAAAATCTTGACAATTCCTCTAACTCTAATGTGCTTAAGATTTCCCTCTTGATGTTTGGTCACAAGGAAAGGACGGAGAAGTTCGCCTTCCTGCCCAGTACAAAGATCTTGGGGAGCCAAGTGACAGCTTATTGTTTGACTTTCTGATAGAGAATCTCTTATGTTAAGGCCGATCCTGCAGACTAACCATAAACTGTAAATACATGTCTGCCTGTCTCGTTCTACATAAGCTCTAAAATGACCCAGAAACGGGCGTGTTTAGGAAAAATGACTTCCTGTTATTGCTTTACTTTGCCTATGCATTGCCAGTGACACAGCGACGATTATTTAGCTCTGGGAAAACAACATTTGAATTGTGTTAAGCATATTCCAGTGTAAAGAAAAATCCTGAAGATAATTATTTGTATCCAAATTATTTTCCATTCTTTAGCAGACGCTTTCAGACTTCAAATATGTTGTTTTCTGCAAGTGCTGCATAATAAATTAATTGTTTAATTAGTAATAGATGTGTCACTCCTGGGAGCAAATCCCTTACTTTGAACAAGTAAACCAGACACCCCTTTCATGTTTAATATGTTGGGTTTAAGACTTTTACCTCTTTTTAAATACATGTACTTTCATAGATCAGATAATACCTTAAACTATTGTCAGTGATTATGTGAGATCTCACAACACAGAATGGAGCAAACTACAGACATTTCTTGACTTTAATCAGCAATAAAAGCAGGAAGAAATTAGAATTTACTTCCCATCAGTAGATCTTCTGCACACATTCCCTCTACTCTAAGTACTGAAGTGGTCCTCATTACCATAGATGTGAAAATCTCACAGCTCTGAAAATCTTTGTAAATGTAATCTAGCACAAAAATGCATTCATGTTGTGAATGGGAATCAAAGCACAGAGAGATTAATGGAGCAGGAAAACTTTTGACCCAAGCCACTGGCCTTCTTAGTGGGAAACCCTTCTTCTTCTTGAGCCTCAAAAAAAAAAAAAAAAAAAGTCTTGGTAACCACCAGTTGCTCCAGCTACATTGTGCGGGAGGTGCAGAAAATGCACCACTACCATTTGGAAAGGAAAAGGGACAGGTGGCTACCTCAAGGCTTCTGCTAATCTCTGTAGAAAAGTAGTGTTTCTCTCATATGTGCTTTGTCTTTCATTTCATTTTGGTACGTTTATTTTGAGGTTTTTTGCAGATGGTGCCTTGCTAGCACAAAGGGACCCTGACTGCTGTTCACCAGCACTGTTGAAATCAAGTAATAATAACTGTGTACATCATATTGTAGTGTTCTTTTCAAAGCATTTAACTATTTGATCTGTTGGGGGTTTTTTATGAACCAGGTTTTATTTTAAAAATATTTATATATTCAAATATTTAGCAATTTAAGTCTTTATAATTACAAAATCCTCTGTATATGTAAATAGTGATTCTACTGAATCATTTCAGACAGTATTAGCATTACGTGAAATTTATGCCTTGCTTCTGCCTTGCCCATAGGTATTGCCAGTTTCATCAGAACATTTTGTCCTTATCCCATGGGATATGGTCCTGGAGAGAAAGGTGGTTCAGGGGTAAAGGAATCCCGTGGAGTCCTGCATCCCTCTCGCACTGTCAGCTTCGTACTGATGGTCAATAGTTCTTGGTGCCCGAGAGTGGAATAGCATCTCTTCTTCCCCCCAGCTCTACAAGGACACTTGACTGTGATGGGGTTTTGTAGGAGGTACACCTACCTACTGCAAGGAATCGTGAGACCTAAAATTCATTTAACCAAAGCCACCGAGCTGACTTCTCACGAAACATCGACTTTCGTTGGATGCTAACAGGTGACTGGGGTGCAAAAGCTCTTTGTTCCATCCCTGTCCCCAGCCCGCTCGCCCTTCTCCCCTCAGCTTTTGTTATCTATCCAAATTGTTAGCAGGAAAGATAGATGTATGCAAAGCACTTTCACAGAATCCAAGCTGGAACAGCTGTCAGAGATGCAATCCCACTTAGTTGGTCTTCATAAAATGCATGCGGCATTTTTAAGAGTCTGGATAAAGGGTAAAGGCAAACTGCGCCCATCTAGCAGAAGGCAGCATGTGACAGCTGACAAAGTGACAGTGGGCCCCTGAACAGCCCATGTC
>NW_009646847.1:562970-589239 GCF_000708025.1 Charadrius vociferus
TGTTATTTTCAAATAAAATTGCCACTTTGGGATAATTGCTTCTTACTGTGTAACTTTGAGAACACCGTACTGAGCAAAGTGGGTGCAGCTTTCTTTATTGTTGTTCTTATTTGTTATTGTGCAGCACCATATGTGTCTACAGCCCTGTGCAATAGGTGGTCCCCAGAACTGCCTGCTGCACAAATCAGCCTTTTGTTCTGGGAGCTGTTGTTTTAAAAAACAAAACAAACCCCCCAACCTCCCTGTAAGGTAAGGAACTGGAATCAGGGTGATTTCAGTCATACACATTGTTTGGAGGTTTTTTGTTTGCGCAGCGTTTTCTGGTAACCACATCTACAGTGATGGGCACAATATAAACAAATATTTTTCTTTGTGCAGAATGACTTATGCATCTTTTCATCTGAAAGCTCCACTAACTACTCACTCACTTTCCCTTTTCTTTCTGGCCTCCTAGAGCCTTCTGGTATGGCATGAAACAAAAACACGAAGCCCATTTTCTAGCAGTTTTGCAAATGCAATCAGCACGTTTACAAATTCTGTTTATTTAAATTCTTCCCTTCGTATAGAGAAGGTGGTGTTGGTTTAAATCCTTAAGCACCTGGCTATCGTTGCAATGGGTTTGTGGGGTTCTTTTTGTTGTGTTTTGGTTTTTGATACCCTGAGGCTTGGTGTGTCTCGGGATGTCCTAGTAATGGAGTAAAGAGGTCAGAAGAACAGCAGTGAGAGACTCTGTCTAATTCACACCTTGGCACCAGCACACTGGGGCTGACACGTCCAATTTACTGTGGCACTGTTTGACAGGTGTCAGGACTCGACAGTCGCACAGAAGTACACACGACTGCAGAATCAGAAAGAGAGAGAGGATGATTGAACATTCTGCAAATGAGACACCCAGGGAAAGAAAACACACACGCGCACGCACACACACACACAAAACAATTCAATAGGAAATCTAGGCTAATTAACGCCTGCTGTTGCCTGATGCGTGGCATGGCCCCTCAAGGACTCTTTGCCATTCGGGACTTGAAAACATGTCAGGAGGCTCCTCTTTTCTCTTCCATGAAGAATATTATGACATTTTAGTGCTAAAAAAAGTTACGATAACTTTCTCCGTTTTCATAGCCAGTTGTGAAACTTCAAGAAGTTCAGCCTTACCCGCTCCATTCCTTGCTTCCCAGTCCTGTAGCTAATCAGGTCACCTTTTACCTGGCAAGATACTCCTCCTGATGTGTAACCTTCTCCTGCATATATGTCTATATACTTTTCTTTCCTATGGACCTGCAGAACAGAGTGTCTGCATACCATGCTTGACGGCAGAACGATCATTTCAAACTGGCTGTTCGCACCCATCAGCTGTATTGGTATCCTGCACTGACTTTTGAGGGACTTGCTTCCCCAGCTGGCCAGCAGCCAAATGCCGTGGTCGTTACCCTCTCCAGCCAGAGAGGCAAAGGCTGCAGAAATTCAGGCAGCTCTCCTTGCCCAGTGCTGGGTTCAGCGTTCCTCGCTGCGTCTGGGAGTGTATGCTGGGAATACGGAAATGCAAACGGAACAGCACCATTTGCAGCTGATGAGGATTTGCCAGAGAAGAGCAGGTGTGTTCCTACAGTTCTCCTAAAATTCTGGTGGCATTGAGGAAGGAGCAATTCCTGAGTACGTGTTGATAAAGCACGTACCGACACGGGCCCTAGTCCTGGCTGCTGAGACCTCTGGAGAGGCTTGTAATGCATCTGATAACCGTTACCGTGGCTGCTGCTGCGGTGAGTAATGGCGAGGAGCACACACAGGCTGTGCTAGCCACTTGGGATCTGCCAGCCACCCTCTAATGAGGTTTGCATTAATGTCACAAAAGGGAAGGTTCCTAGACCTTAAATTTGCCCAGAACGTGAGAAATGCTACTCGATCCTTGCTCTCCATCCTCTGACCTTCCTGTCATGGCTTCTGCTGCAGTGCGGATAGGTGGCTGCGGAGAGAGCTTTATGCTTTACGTTGGGACTGAATTTTAGAGTGGGTTAGCAGTGGGGGACTGCGATATTTGAAATTTGTCTGAAGTGGGAGGATCCCATCATTTGGGAAAACAGCTCTGTACAATGCTGCAAATCAACGGGACACAGTCTTGTCCTGCTGAGAAAGTCAGCAGAGCCAAAACTGAATTTAAAGAAAGCCTTTATTATTATTATTATTCATGTCAGGAGTCCGTTGGGAAAATCTTTATCTGCATTAAAACGTACATAAGAAGAGGAAAGAAGAAAAGGCCAAGAAGAGTGTGTACTACAAAGCGTCCCTTTGAGCTCAGCTCCGTTCCTCTGTAAAGTTCGTTGCCAGGCTCTTTGCAGGGAGAGAATTTGGGTTCAAGGTTGAGCTGGAGACATTTCCTGGCGGAATGTATATCCCCTGATCACACCTTTAGGAGATTATCCCGTCATTAAATATTTGTAGGATAACAGGAGAAGCCTAATTTAGTTTTTGTTTCTTTTTCTCTGTGGTTTAATCACAGATGAAAGAGACTAATAGCACTACAGAGCTTTCTGGTGATCAAAGGCCAATCAATCCTCTTTGTGGAGTAATTAACTATTTGCTAAACTTGCAGAATTGATTTCCATTTAGGGCTAAGAGAGAGGGTTTTAAATGAAGACCGATTTACCAGGCGTGAGGAGGGAATCTCAGCACTGATGCCAGGAGATACTCAGAGTGATGAATTGGAGCCTGCTAATTGGAGGATGAAAAATACAGCTGGAATCTGGCCCCATTTGCTCCTACTCTGAGGAAAGACAAGAAAAGGGAAATAAGGCCGAGAATCTGACAGATGGCTTTCTGCAACTGCAGCCGTAGAGCAGAGTACAGTCAAAGCAGCATCTGACTGACTGGAGGAAACATAGATGTAACCGGCACAAAATTGTATTGCAGTGAATCCATTATCAGGTAGATGCTTCGTCTAGGAGTGATTGCTGTCTGCTCGCCTGCAACTTTGGGCTGGTGAGCTCCGAAGCAGCTTGCCTCTGCACTAATTCTCTCAATACAAAATCAATCAGGCAGCTTTGTCTGGGTGGAGCTCTAGTTTGCCGAGAAATTTTTAGCACCATGCCTGAAATAGGGGCTTTGTGAAAAGCTGAGGGTATATTAACATTTTTTGGTACTCTTCAGTGGAGATACGAGGAGTGGGTTCTGTATTAATAAGTGTTGCAGCCTCGGAAGGATAATCAGCATGTTAGGCCTTACCTGAAATTGCCAAAATGGGGAACTGAGTTGATCAGATATTTAGACTCTTTGCAGACATGAGGCACCTTCCACAAGCAGAGGGACTAAAAAGGCTAGAAGTTGTCATCTGCGATAACAAATGTGATGGGGAAATGCAGTAGCAGCTTGTAAATTGTGAGTGGCACGGGAAAAACAATTAGGGAATAATTACAGGAAGTAAGGGGTATTCACCAAATGGGAAAAGTTTAAAACAAAGAAAAGTCAGTACCTTTTCTCAGAGCACATAATTAACGCACAGAATTTATTGCACAGGATATTGTGGAAGACAAAGGAATAAACGAGTTCAGAATAGATCAGACAAATTCATGGAGAAGAGGTTCATTGGTGAGTATTGAACACAGTAGCCCAAATTAAATCCCTACCCGGGGAAGTCCCCGAGCAGCCACCTGCTGTGTCACGCTGTGCTGCCCGTGTGCCCGTGTTCTCTGGCCATGGCTGGAGAGAGGATCCTGCCTTTCCGTTGAACCCAGCGTAGTGGTTCTTCAGTCCTCGTCCAGCGGTGTGTGGAGCACTGCATTACCAGGGCAATAGGTCCTGTGCACGTAACTTCTGTTTAGTGGTGGATATAAAGCAAGTTCATCATTTTTACGGCTGTGCCTACATGGGTACTTGTACTGTTAATGTACTGCCGTTGTCATCGGTGCTGACAGTTTCCTCGGTGTGGGAAACTTTTAGGTAGTCGGGACAAAACTCATCTGGACAAAGCTGCAAGAGAGGCAGTGACATCTAAAACAAATGTAGCTGCGCCCTGGAATCAGAGCGGGTGCTGTGGTTTTTGTCTGAGGGTTAAGCATCCCTTCTATAAAGAACTGACGCTGCTCCGATGAAACGGGGAGGGAAAATACCATTAGCTTGTTCAGTGCTCCGTGGCATCAGTATTATTGGGAAGGTCTGTAGGAGAAGGCCCAGTATTAGGGTAGGGATGCTTTTTTGTACTCATCTCAGAACTGCAGAGCTTCTGGGGTTCCCTCCTGGCATTCAGCGTTACTCCAAACCCTCACTGAGAAAAAGAAAAACACAAATTAGAGGAAGTGCTGTAAAACTGGTCTTGCTTTATCTGGTTGATATACAAATCTGATGTTATTTTATCATGGAGAAATTTGGCTTTTCTGTAACGAATGATTCCCTAGGTGTGATTTGGTTCGTGTCAGCAGTTCCAAGAAAGGCGCTATAGGAACTTCATTAAGGAATATTAAAGTGCCTGGAAATAAGTCCTCCGTTGGGTAGGAAGCAGAGTGTGCTCTCAGCCGTGCCGTAACACCGCCTGAGCCAGGCAGCGTGCCGCGCCGTGCCATGCCGTGCTGTGCCACGCTGCTCTTGAGGCCCATGGGGTCAAGGGCAGTGCTCTGCGTGGCCTCTTCCCCTCTGCCCTGAGGAGCCGGGAGCCGACCCAGGCTGGAGCAGCGGTTCTGGGGACAGTCGGGGCCCGGAGCTGGCTGTGCCCGCCTGGGCCATGGCTGCTTGGAGGGGGTGGCCTGCGGTGGCCGGGGCAGGTGGCCTGGAACCAGACTGTGTTTCACAGGAGCTGTTGTGGAGCTAAAGCTGGGGAAGTTTTATTGTGGTGTAGCGCCGGTGTCGAGATGATTGTATTTGCTTGTTATAAATTGAATTCGCCTATTAGGGAGCTATGACTTGATTTTTTTCATTAGCACACAAAGCTTGAAGGGAAAGTTTCTTCTGAGGTCCCTCCAGACCTCTTTAAACAGGGATATAATGATTCTCTGTTGAGAAAGAGCAAAAGAAATTCCACTGCTGTTTAAACAATTAAAAGCGAAGCTGTACTTGGCGGAGAGGCTGAGGCACCGGCGGTAACCTCTCCTCTCGGCTGACCAGCAGCTTTTAAATGCAGGGGCTGCTGTGAACTGACTCACTGCAGGATAATTACGTTAGGGACCCATACGGCCTGCTGAAAATCAATTCTGTTGGACCAGCGTGTTTGTTCGGAAATCCACTCAGCCAATTCAGGAGTACATTAGGCTGCAGGCCCCGTGCGCTGACCTCCCCAGGATTGGGGTTGACACTTGAACGAAGGCGTTTGTCCAGTTAAAGGACAGTGCTACCAGCAGACTCTTATCTCCCCTAAATTGGATTACTCAGATCTGCTTGTTCTCTTTAAAGATAGCTACTTCAGGTTCCCCCCCGCCCCCGCTTTCTGTCTGTCTGAGACAGTTACCTAGCGATTACTGTTTAACATGCCCTTCTTAGCTATTCCTGGACAGTTAACGTTTAATATCGCCCCTATAGCTTCCTTTCTTAGCTGGAGCTGGCTTATATGGGGGAGCCATTTCTCCCAGCGCTTCTCCAGCAACGGTCCCTTCCTATGGCATTATGCAGGAAAATGTATGGAACCCATCACATTTCAGTGAAATAGGGTCTGTGTGACTGGGTGCAAGGCTGGCTGAACCCAAGTGCTGGGGCGCTGGCGGGGGAGAAGCCCCGGGGCTGGGGGCTGCCTTTGTGTCACCTCTGGGTGAGGGCCCAGAGCACGTAGGACCTGTTGCTGTTTGCAGACCTGTCGTGCCACGGGCCTGGCAAACCCTCAGGGCTGGCTGCCGATCAGGGGGTAGGAAAGGTAAAGGCAGTTCATGTGTAGGTTTGAGCTGGGCTTTGTGGGGCTGTCTGCTCCTTGCAGGGTAGCACCATGCACGGACATCAGGGCTCGATCCACCCCTGGATGCAGGCTAGCCACGTCAGCAACCAGCCTTGCAGGTGAAGGTGTGGTGCTTAGGGACGTGGTTCAGTGATGGACTTGGCAGTGTTAGGTTTATGGTTGGACTTGATGATCTTCAAGGTCTTTTCCAACCTAAATGATTCTGTGATGCTGTGAATTAGACACAGTTGAACTAGTTTCTTCACCGTCTTTGCTATTAGCAATCTCTGAGCGTTAGAGATTGCTAATACCTGCTCTAAACCCGCTTTGCCTTTGCCATCAATGATGATAACGTAAGACCTAGCTTAAAAAGTCCAATTCATAATGTATAAAGAAAATCCTAGCTTTCTTGAACAGTTTTACATAGGAAATGTTCATTTTGCATTTTTAAATCCATGAACAGCTGCTAGTGGACTATTACAGTGGCTCGGCTCAAACATCTCCACGTGAAACATTTTATCGTCTAGTTCTGTCTTCTATTGCAGAAGACAGTTGTACGTGCACATCAAAATGAAATGTTTTCTTGCTTTTCTCCTCAAAGTTTGGAGGCAAAAATGGAAAATAAGGTTGAGGAAGAAATAATTTGATTGAATCCTTGGAGAGTTGCCTCCTTCTTAGCTGAAAATACACACACATGCAAATCTTTCTGCTCTGTAGCTGACCCATACGTAGATTTTTTGTTATAGTCTTATGAAAACTCAAAACTTCTTTTGCTTTCCTGATCTCCAAACAATGCTGCTTGTCCTTGTTTTAAGCAGAATACTATGTAAGCGTAAGAAAAAGTTCTCTTGAAATAAGAATTTGTTGTGTGCATTTTGTAAATTATGTACGAGAAGACAGGAGAAGGAGGAGAAAAGAGAGGGGTCAGGAAAAGGGTGTGTATGTGTGTTATGTTAGTATGTTTTCCCAGTAAGCGAAGATCTGGGACAGTATCCTTCTAACAGGAAGGAAGCAGTAGAATGGATATACAGATAATGCATAACTGGTGATAGTACCATTGGAATAAGAAAGTCTATTTAAATGGATGTATGGAGGAGCTGAGATGAAAATGTACTGGGCACCGTGATTCAGTTTAACTTTTTTGTACTGAGAAAATGTTTCCAAAACAGTTTGATAACGTCTCTGTTTGTGAAAGAAACACTGAAATATCAAAACAATTCAAGTCGTCTGTGTGTGTGCAGAATCTCTGTTGCAAGCTCCTATGGGAGTCAAAGTTCTTGCTTAGCATACAAAGGCTTATGAGTTTTATAGTGTTCAGACTCTTAATCTACAAAGCGTAATTTAATCCTCTTTTAGCTAGCTGCACCACAAAGCCCCAGTTGTAAATAAATCTTATGGTGGCTGCAGATGCAGCTCCAGCTTCTGCTTCCCTCACCTACCCTCGGTAAATATTTCTGCAAAACAGATGAAATTAACTGGTGTAACCGATAAATAAAGAGCAAGGTTTGCAGAACGAAAGGTTGTAACACAGCAGTAGACCTTAAACACAACTGATAGCTCTGAGTTTCTGCTCAGCTGCCTGCCGATACCAATGATTTTCTGTTTTCATGATTCCCAGCGCCTTACCCTCTATTCTTCAGGGCTGTGAAAGGACGGGAAGGCTAAGTAGTCCTCCAGAATAGCTTTACAAATGTTACCAGTTAGGAGATGGGATCAAATTGAATGTGAATTAATTTATGCTGCATAAAGAACCCCATGTGTATAACGCCCAACCCGCCATTCACCTCCAGATTCCAGTCTGTGTCTGCGGCGTATCGGTATGGCCGTGTCAGCCGTGTAACGGGCAGCCACCAGGAAAAGGAAAAGCTAAGAGCTTTGCTCTCCTTCCTGCTGTGTGTGATTCACAGGAACTGTCTTGTTTTCTCGGAGGCAAAGAACTTAGGGGAGAAAGGCTTTCTGAAAGAGTGCTGTCAAAGATTCTGTCCCTTCTGCATGCCATCACGGTTGCTCTTGGCATCAGCACCAAGTGTTTTTTGCTAACACAACTAGGTATTTCTCATGTCATTCTGCTGAAAGCGCATCCTAAAACCTGCAGTTTCCAGAACCTGAAGGTGCCAAGAGGCGGTTTTGCATTGTCAGGGTTAAATGCCACACCAAGTTCCAGGTTTGTACTGTTACCTCCGAGTCTTGCAGTGACCATACTTGACCTCTGTAGGAAACGTTTGTTGTCTCCTGTGTTAAAATGAACAACATGCTTGACTAAAGAATAGTCCTTTTTCCATTTTTTTAACGCTATTGTCATGGCAATGGCAGTTTTTCATAGTACTAAGATAGAGGCAATTAGGATAAATCAATAGTTCCTAAAATAACTCTTCCCAGCTACAGAGCAGAAACTTCCATTCAACAGGTAATAAATGGCCTTTCTTGGATGAGTGTAGTGGCTGAAGTGAACTGAAATCAGAGTCCAAACTGGAGCTAGCATTTACCTTTAGAAATGAAACTAGACGTATCAGCCTCTGTGCTGGAGAACACGCAGCGGTACGTGTAATTGGCAATTTTCATGACAGAAAGAAAGTCTGCTAACAGATCTCTGCTATTGTACATGGGCAGATTTCTGCTGAAATCAATAGACCTCTACCCCTGGAAGCTGCTGAAGTAGGTTATTGTGCCTGGTGTGCTGGAGGTAGACATTAGGTGAGACTAAGTTTCTGATTATGTATACTATCACACTTGCATCGGTTTTGTTCCCTCCTTTTGTCATGACCAAGTAGAAAGACAGCTCAAGTAACTTCAGTTTTACTGTTCTCCTTGATAGACGCATCTCACCAAGACTTTAGAGAGCAGAAGAGAAAGCAATGGTTAAAGAAAAAATAAGAATAAAAAAGTTGCATTTTTCTTCAAAACTGTTTCAGGGAGGATGTATCCATCATTGGGGAAGAAAGGGGACTTGTGGCAGGGAGTTTCAAACGACAATGTTGATGTGTGAATATTTTGATGAGAACTTGATCTACAGAAGCTGCTGTCATGGGTGCATAACGTAATGTCTTTGTCTGCTGTCCTTGATTTACCTCCCTCCTCTTTCTTGATTTTACAACTGTGGCCCACTATGACCCTGACTCTTTGGTGGCTCTAGCCTCATGAAAAATAAGCTATTCCTCCCAAGATAGTTATACTCCTCTCTTCCTCTATGCCATGCAGCGAGAGCTCTGTGCAGCTCTTATAATGACATCCTCAATACTAGCAAAAGATGAATAATAAAAACTGCTGCCATTGGTCCCAGAAGGGCCTTCTAAGGAGGTTTGTTTCGGAATAATGAGTATGGAAATTCTGCATCCATAATGAACTGCAAGCAGTCTTCCAACTCACTCGTGCCGAAAATTCACACTTGCCTTTCCCATAACTTGTCACTTTTCTTTTATTATTATTGTTCAATATGTAAACAAGGCCAAGAAACTCTTTGTTCCTTTGTGCCTACTTACATTTGTCCATTAATCCCAGTCTCCCCTCCCTCCCCTCCCCCCCCCAAAAAAAACCCCAATGCATGCAGGATTACACAAAGCAAAAGTCATTAATTTTTATCTCTGACTATCTGTAGGCTTTTTAATGTGGCCTGGCTTGCTTATGCACCACCAATTACATGTCATAAGTGCTTGTAGATGCTGAAGCAGTATCGTAGGCTGATGAATCACTGCCTTCTCCTCTGATTAGTATGCAAGGGGCTGTGCTCTTCTTTGAGCAGCTGGCATGCCAATGAGGATCTGGCTCTGCTGGTCAAGGCATCTGGACATGAATTCAATATGGATTGCTTTAATTAAATGGCTAAGCACACAAGGAGCTAAGAAACAACTCCATCATTGAGTGAAACTTGAAAATAAAGTCGACGGGAGAGCGTAGGTAGAAGGAATTGTTTAAACACCTGTTGTCTTACTGGTGAACCTTCAGGTTCCTTTTCCATTAATGAAGTTCTTACAAGTGGCTGAAATTCCTTCCTGATTTTTCCTTCAGATAAACCTTATTTCTAAAATTAGATTTATCGTTAAAAGTTTAGGAATCGGTGAACTTGATTCCATTTCTCTGCTCTTTATAGGGATTGATTATTTTTTTTAAACAACAAGATTATTGCAATTTGTAGAAGCAACTATTTTAAAGGAGGGATTAGGTAGGTGTGTGCTGAACCACTGGAAAGTAGCAAATCATCTCTGAATATGCCAGGGGTGGAGCAGGAGAAGATGAGAGATGAAAAGCATTGCTTTTTTGTGGCCGCTTTGAAAGTCTATGAATGATACCAATTGAAAAAAATACTATAGGTAGATTTTCTACAGCTAGGTATCAGTCTTTACAAAATGGAGTTATGAAGCCTAATCTTTGCTTTTAGATTTTTCTGGTCAGATATAGCCTTAATTTCTGCTCTACAACTTTCTGTACTGGACGTCAGATTGCAAGTCTGATCAAAGCGTTGCATCATGCTGAAAAATTCTGAGTTCATTTGACCTGTTTAGTTTATCAGCTATATGGTATTATGAATAAAAATGGGACCTCATCTCCACTTATGAAGTTAGCTTCCCAGACTCCTACCAAACCAGCACCCGTGTTCCTGCGAGGGCTGTCGTATTGACTCGGGCAAAATATGATATTTACTTTACCTTAAAATGACAGATTTCCTTTGTTGTTTGGAAAAGGTCCTACAAACTGTGAATGTGCAGACGTGGCTGTGCAGACGTACAGATGCCCTTGAAAGGCGTTTTGTCCGAACTTGGGCTTTCCAGCTGCTGCCGTCCTCTCTCAGTCTGCCCCATGACAGTCCATCAGTCTGCCCCATGACTGTTTACCTTTGCTATACAGCCCAGAAGGATGGGCAGGGAAACTCCTCTCCATGCAGAAAGAGCGTACTCGGAGTTAATGCTTTGTACTTACCAAGCGAAGGCAAACTCCAGTGGTGCAGGTATGTGCGGAGCAAAGGGAAGCAGCAAATGAACTATGAAGGATTGTTCTTTGATGCCTTTTGGTTGGGAAATCATGAGGTTTAGCCCAAGCCTACCTCTGGGATTTTCATATGCTTAATGATTTCATGCACTTTGTAGTTATTTTGGTCCTCAGGAGGAAACATGAGTGCAGCTGTCATGATAGCTTGATAGACACCAGAAGGCTTCCTTTCTTTTTTTCCGTGTACAGTTTACCATTCTTATGAGGCAGTTATCATTCACTGTGTTTCGGAGAGTGGGACAAAGCTATTGTTTCATCAGTAATAGAGATGAAAGGAATCCTCCTCTGCTGTGACATCTGCTAAAATCGTGGGGCCTTCATACCCTCCATGCTAGGTGCTTGCAGCATGGCCTCCAAAGCCACCTATGAAGCACTGACCAGCAGAGCAGTAAGACTGCGGGAAGCCTTTCTGCCATCCCGGTTCTGCGAGGACAGAGCCTGGCAGCACACTGGCCCTGCAGGCAGTGCTTGAGAACGAGGGATGCAGGAGCTGCCCAGAAGTCATCTGCAAATTTTAGAGATCTTGAGAACACAGAAAAGAGTGGCAGACAAATGAAGGGCAACATGCTGAGACCGCAGCTTGACAGGAATGGGAAAAATGAATGCTGCTGCATATTGGGGGCTTCATGCCATTATGGGTTTTGTTTAACCATTCAGTGATAAAAGTAAACATTAGTAGATTGCGCTTGGTGTCTTCAGATTGCTGCTACTCCAAATCCCTACATTATCTAAATATGATTTTAAGCAAAAACTTTGTACTAAAGTTGGTGAGCAAGAAAGATACCAGACTACTGCCTTCTATAGAAAGTAATAAAAGGAAGCCGGCAAAGTTAAAATAGAATCTGTATTAAAGGTATTTTTTCTCATGTTTTATATTTTAAGAGACTTTCTCATGTCTGTTGTGTAATGTACATGCTTCATAAACCAAGGAGACTCATCCTGTCCTTCATCTAAATGAGGGACAACTGGGTGATGAGTTCCCCAGCAGTGTCACAATTTTCTGTGCTATCAGAAGGAAGTGTTTAAATCTGTTAAAATTAAAAGAATTGCAGAAAACACACAGATAATATTGCAATGAGGATATATTTTTTGCAATCTTGGGTATTCATTCTGACTAAATAGATGTTGCACAATTTACCGTTTGCTAGTTGTTTAGGATTGTAATCTAAACGATAACTATGTGATTGCATTTCACTGCTGTAGCAGCTCTTTCTTAAGTTTTATTTTGAACACAATTAGTTTTGTGTTGATAGGGTCTCCAGTGATTCCCCCCTCTTCCTCCACTTATATTTTGCCAGTGCTCACTAGAGGTCACTTCCTAAAGAGTTCAGTGCCCTCTGGAGCATGTTACTGACGCATAGAAAACAGCCTTTAGCGTATAAAGGCAGATTTTATATCAAAGCAAAATTTAATTTATCATCTGTGTAGCTGTCATGCATCTCAGGTACAGATCTAGAACTCTGTTTCTCCCCCTTATTTTTCCACTGCCCACCAAAACTCCCATCCTCAGCTTTGTTCTCCTCTTCCTTCCTCCGGTACACCAGCCTCTGTCCCAGCTCCTGCTGCAGAGAAAGGCTCGTGCAAGCAGACAGGATACTATACTTAGTGCAACCCAGTTTACTCTCATCATTTTAATAGTGGACCTAAGGTATGTTGCCATGTGAACAAGTCATCATGTCACCATAGCAACCAGACGGATTGCAGCACCGCTCCGAGGAGTGGACTTTTTTTTCCCCCTTTTTTTCTAGTCAGTGCTTTTTCTTTTGTTAAATTTGCTGAAGGGCTCACAATAGGAGGATTCAGGCTGCTTTATCAAGCAGCTTTTCATTTAAACCTGTAAGTTGTTGTATAAACAGAAAGGCCAGCATGCCACTAGATTCACTTTCAAGGCAGACTTGATGAGGGCTTTGAACCAGGACCCCAGTGTGTTTTGCAGCTTGATCAGAACTGAGACGATTACATGTCTTGGCACCTTTCAGACTCTTCTCCACACTTCTCCTCTGCTGCCCGCAGTAGGGATCCCAGACACTCAGCCGTGGATTGGGTGACCTGTGGACAGCCCTTTGCTTCTGCTTTGAGCCTTTTTTGCTTTTGGAGATCTCGGTAGGCCAAAATTAGACACACTGAGAGGTTTTATTTTATTTTTTTTATTTTTTTTTTCCCTCCTTCTCCATGCCACGTAACGTACGCAGCTTCCAACACCAAGCAGTGGGGGCAGAGGAGGAACATGAAAAGACAAATGATTCAGGCACTCAGACGCCAGAGCAGCTAGAGCCATGCGTGCGCATCAGTACGTAGAGGGATGGTAACAGAATACGTAGTACTCTTAAGAAGACTGTGGAAAAAATATGCAAATAAAATACAGCTATTAAGCCTTAACTGTGAAACATTATTTTATACATTTAATTCCAGTAATGCAACTCTTTTTTCCCTGAAACTATGTGAGAAGTTATAGGCTGGGATAGTGGAGATCATTCACAGCCACTTTACAAGTGCTTTTTTTTTGTATCTGTAGTTTATATATGCACGCGCTCCTGGTGTGGTATAAAGAGCTCTTAAGAAAAGAGCGTCTTCTGTAGAATTTCCGGAGCTTAAGTAGCAGCCTGCAGGATGGCAGCAGAGATTTTGATCTGCTGCAATTACAATTGCATAACCTCAATGGACCCTTCAGCCCGTACAGATCTGTTTCCAATATGGCCCTCTTCTGCTTGATTCATTCTCGTGGCAGCAAATGAGTGATATCAGAAATGAAGCAGGAGAAAGAACTAACCCAAGAGTGTTTGTATGAGGCAGGCGGTCACCGGGCCAGGAACCACTGCTGGTGGCTTGTCCTGATGTGCTAATGCAAACGAGATCGGATGTCTCGCACGGGGAGATTTTTTCACTCTGTGGATGAAGAAGAGGGAGAAGGAAGGTGTAGATGTTGTTTGGATAGTGGTGTGGTCCTCTTGGAACAGAGAACAGAAATGCAACAATGTGCAGATTTAGACGCAGAGGATTACATGAATAACACCTGTAAAATGCAAAACTACAGTACCAGCCTACAACACGTCAGCAACAACAACAGAAAAATCATAGTACCATCTTACTGCGCCTGCGTGTGCCGTTCCTGTATTTCTGGTGTTCACAACCAGGCAAGGTGTGTTTTTTGTACATGGCTCACGCCGCTCGCTCTCCCAGCAGCCAGGCGTACCAGCCCTCTGCAGACGAGGGTGCATTGATAGATGTACAGCGCAGGGTGGGCTCGTGCTCCTGTAGTACTCATACCCATTTAGGCAGGCAATTGGTAAGGTGAATCGCCCTCCATAGGCAGCAGGGATCATTTCTTCTTTGTGCATAAAATTACAGCAAACAAGCCTCAAATAACACAGGACACTTTCATAATTGATTTATGCGAGGACTCTGAAAGTTCTATTACCTTTTGTTTAGCTCAGGGGGCCTGACTCTGTGCAATCCATTGCTGAAACTAATTACAAGATATAATTAAACTGTGACACGAAGATATTATACCGTTAGTTTACTAATGACACCGCGAAGCTGTACCACCAGCACAGGACAGTGATTATGCTTCATTCATTATTTATCCGTTTGCTAAATGAGACGCTGACATTTTCAAAAATTACTTTGAGGTTTCTTAATTGTCGGCAGCAGGATGGACTAGAAGGAGCTCTTCTTCCTCTTAGTTACTTATCTAAACCTCAGATGTATTATTAGCAAAAAATAAATAATAAATAAAATACAACACTCAGCCTTTCTGGCCATTGTTTTATCTGAACCTGGGTAGTCATTCCTGAGCACTGATGTCGAGTGATGAATAAGAAGCGTTTTCAGGTAAAATGTCTCCTCTAGCATTTTATGCCATACCCTGGGTAAGCTGGGATACTTAGACAAGGGTAATGTCAAATTTTAAGTGGTTTAGCGCCAGCTGGAGAAGACCGCCCCACTTCTTCCTCTGGGCAACTTTAAGAATCTATTTGCATCTTTGTTGCTGTAATAACTTTTGGGCTTTTATCGATCAGTAAAGAATTTGTCCATTAGTATTACTAAAATAGAATTATTTACCTTAAAAAAAAACCCTGAATTGGCACAAAGTAGACTAGGCATTACCTGTGGGTTGGTAATTTGTGTGGATGTCCTCTCTTCCCTCTGTTTTGGTGTTGAACCATTTCTTTGCAGTCCAGTAAACTGGGTGCTGCAGTGCCAAGTGGACCAACCGTGGGAGCCTAGCTCCTACTCTGAAGAATTCGCCATCTGCTAAAGCAAGCCTCATCCTAAGGCCAGAGATGTAACATGCGTTATCTTTGTCCTTACTCTTAAGAGAGGATTTTTGTGGACGGGATTTATTTACAGCCACCACATCTCTGTGTAGCAGCCTTGTTTTTCTGCACTATAATTAATGTAGGAGTTTGGCTTATCCTATTCTCAAAAAAAGAGATGCGTTTACTAGCTTCATTATGACAAATTCTGGTGTTCTGTTTATCCGTAGTAGGTTGTCTCTTTCTCCCTCTGTGCCTCCCTCCAGGGCTCCCTATTCCTTGGGTTCGGAGATCCTAGAAGGTACATTTGGCCCTATATGGCCACTAACCTCTCGGTAACCTCCCTAGCAATGCAGCCTGCTTGTTTTCATCAGAGGCACCACTGGACAGCTTAAGACAAGGTTTAATTTCTTCTGAGTGTAATGGCATCCGGCATCTATAATTATGCTATTTTCTCTCCTGTGCTGATTAAATACGATTTACCCGGAGAACTAAATGATGAATGTTGGAGTGAAGTGTGTTGAGCCAATAGCTGGTAAAATAGTCATAATAAATAAACTTGTAAGAGGATAAGGAAGAGGGACTTCTGAGTTATGGAACATTAGCAGGTGCAAGAAAAAAGAAAGTGAGATTAACATTAAAGGCAGGAGAATATTTCTAGTGCTTTGTTTAAAGAAAAAGCCACAAGTCCCAGGTTTGGATTTCTTTTACTGTCTTCCAGGAAGAAGGATTTTTCCTTCTTTCTTACCCCCTCTAAATTAGTTTAGGAATTGCTCTGATTTGATTATGTATGAGAGTGATTAACTTCCATATGTTGTATGTTTTAACCCCTGAAGTTAAACTGGGCAGTGGAAGGCAAAGGCCAGTCCTTCTCCAGTACGCTGATGCTGTGGTCCCAACTCTCCTCTAAACCAGGAACGCTCTGGCTGGAAGCTGTGTACCCACTTGACGCTGGCCAGTAAGCAAGAGTTTGCAACGTTTGCAGAATATTTGTATGTCTTACACCAGTCTGTTGTCTCTGTTAGAGGAAAGTGGAAGAGGGATTGAGATGGATAGTGAGGTTGCAGTTCAGCTCTTCGCTTTTTCTAAACTGGAATCAAATAGCAGTTCAGAAATGAATGAGTTTGAAGGAAACCATTTCCCAGAGCCTTATTTACCCAATAAGCAGTAAATGTTTAACGATCCCTAAGTGTGCTTCAGAGAAACCCTGTGATTACAATTGTTTAAAGAAAATGGTAGGAAAGAGATTAAGAAGACATTAGATGAGTACCTGGTGCTTCGTGGACTCCAAAAAGCAGCCAGAAGGTGTAAAGCTGCTTATTTTGCTGAAGTGGCACTTACTGCAGAACATTTACCTCCTAGATCTAGGTGACCGATAAACACCGGCGTGCTCCAGAAAAACTCATGCGTAGTTCTAGTAACTGCTGATCTTCCCATAGATGATGGTGTCCTCATTTCAGCCTAGATTTAGGCCATTCTGGTGGGGACCAAGAGCTCAGACAGGGATACTGAGACTTCCAGCCCTAGTCCTCAGCATCAGCTGAGGTTTCTCCCCCTGCAGAAGTTACTTCAAGGACTAACTGAGACGGGCTCAAAGAGTTATTTTAAATACAGAATGCAGAGACTCACATGGAGCCTGAGTCTTTGATATAAGGAATGTGAGCTTCCTTATACATTGGTTTTGTAATGTCACTAAGCACATGTAGGAGAGCAGAGTGACTTTTTTAGGTCCTTTTATAATCCGCCTCGTAGCACATTCCTGTGTGTATTTTTTATCTAGGTGTTATGCTTCACTATGTAATAACCGAAAAAATAGTATTCCTTAAGTAGCTGCAAAAAAGAGGGAAATCAATGAGCAATAATGTTTCTAAAATGTAAGGTTTTTTGAGTTTGATTGTGCATATTCCTTGTCTTTGCCCTCCTTCCGCTGATGCTTCTGTACCTCCTACACACTGAAGATACCTTTTCCACCGTCTTTTTTTTTTCCATTACCTACTTTCTCCTGAAGCTTTTTGGGTTTTGGAGCATATTTTTTCTTTAGAATTTCAGTTGTTCTTATTCCCATAGTCCTATACCTCAAGAGGAGTTAGACTTTGCTATGAGCCTGTTGGTCCCAAGTCCAAGGGTGGGAAAATTAGTGAGAATGCAGATAACTGCAAATTGGTCAAGAGCTTACAACTAGTTTGCTCTTAGATTAACATGACCCATCCTTTCAGTCGGGGATGCCAGGATACTAGGATGCTTAGGTGTGATTGATTCTGCCTGTGGGCTGAAAGATCAATTTAGTGACTTTCTAAGGTCCTTTCCAGCCCTGTTTTCTATTATTCTAATCATAGAAATTCTAATCATAGATTTCTGGGATCTTTCAGTGAGCCAGATGCAGATAGAGCTTGAAAAGTATTAACTGACCACCTCTTTTCCCCATAAAGCCTTGGGAAAACCTGGGAGAAATTGTGTCCATCTTGGCTTACATATTTCTTTGAATTAAAAAAACAAGCTGCAGTTTCATAAATCCCAGTTTTAACATCGATTACTGTATGAAACAATCTAGACTCTTGCCTAAGTGTGCATGGAAGAGACTTGTATGGCTGCATCAGATATAGGAACCGTGTGTCTGGGTTGAGCAAATGCCGTTTGCACGTTCCTGCTATGGGTCCCTCAGCCAGTTGTGCTCAGAGCCTCTGATATTTCTCCTGGGTTTTTATTACCATTGTAGGAATAGCATGCTTTAGCAATTTTTTCTAGCTCTCTTCTCCCTCTCTGCCCGCCCCCCCCCGCCCCCGTGAAGTGCACAGCTCTAAATATAGGTCACCCCAGGCAATTAGGGAAAAGTTGCTGTTTTTGAAAGATATTCAGCAGGCAGGAAGCCCAGTTTCCAAATGAGTTATCAGGTGATACGATGTTTGGCCTCAGCCAGAGTGATTGACGGGGGGCCTGCATGTTCACAGATACATTATTTAAACATGGTGAGATATAAGAGATCTTCTGCACTAATTACTTCGAAGGCTGTATTAATCACAAGACACTTTAATACTCAATCAATACTTGCATTTGTCAATGACCTTGTAAATCTCCTCCACTTTAACTCTGCTGTGTGGCAAAAGCAGTTGCTTAACATCTTTGGGGAACGAAAGATCTGGGGTGTCTTGTTTTGTACGACTGTTGCTCAGTAATATATATTTGACAAAGTCTCGATTCCAGTGTTTAAAGTTCAATTTCAAAGGTGGAAACGGGAAGAGGACAGATGTTAAGGTAACCGGGTAGCTGTATTCTAACTATAGCGTCATCATTTTTTATGTGAATTGGGAAACACATGTGCTGAAGGGGACATTTCATATGGCATCGATATATTCTGACTTCACTTGAAGACTGGACAATGGTCACTTGATGGTGGAACAGTGATGTCTTTAACATACTGTATGTTGTAACTGGCATGTGGATATTAATGTGAAGTTACTGCAGTGCTCATCCTAGTATCTTTTAGATGTAAGTGATTTGAAACTTGGTAATTTCATCAGAGTAAAGGAAGAAAGTAAAATCATGTCTTCAAATTAAGATAAGATTGCACTGCAGCCCAGACAGTATTCAGAAGTGGAAAAAAGTAATTATTTTGGTTTTATGTAAGGCACTGAGCTAGAAGAGGGAAACTGAGAGGAAAAAAAATGTGCACTGTGAACTCCTGTCTAGTTGGAATTGTTTATAGAGTTTTTTTATAGAGTTTTTCCAGCTGTTATACTGTTGTTTGAGCAGATATTTCTCATATTCCCAATTGAATTGTACAACTAATAATATTCTACCTGCCTGGGGTTTTTTAAGTATTTTGTAGTCTTAAGGGTAGTTTACTCAATTGCTTATATGTGGTAACCAGAAAGTAAAGCCTGGATTCCTCAAACAGGTCACAGAATCACTGAGGTTGGAGGGCACCTCTGGAGGTTGCCTCTTCCAGCCAGTAAGTCCATATCTCTCTTGCACTGGGGAGCCCAGAACTGGACCCCCAGTACTCCAGATGTGGCCTCCCCAGTGCTGAGTAGAGGGGAAGGATCGCCTCCCTCCACCTGCTGGCAATGTTCCTCCTAATGCCACCCAGGATGCTGCTGGCTGCCTTTGCCATGAGGGCCTATTGCTGGCTCGTGGCCAGCCTGGCATCCCACCGGCAACCCCAGGTCCTTCTCTGCAGGTCAGCCCCTGGCGTGTCCTGGTGCTTGGGGTTGCTCCTCCCCAGACGCGGACTGGCTTTCTCCCTTTGTTGCATTTTGAGATTCCTGTTGACCCCTTTGAGGTCCCTCAGAATGGCAGCACAACCCTCCGGTGTGTCAGCTGCTCCTCCCGCTTTTGTATTATCTACAGAGACTTGCTGAAGGTGTGCTCTGTCTGTGCATGTCCAGCTCGTTAATGAAACTCTTAAACACCTTTGGCCCCACTATTCACCCCTGGGGTGCACTGCATGCTATTTCCCAGCAATCCAAATGAACATCACAAGATTCTCATACCAATTGCAATTTCTTTTTTTCATGGGATTCCCGTTGGTAATTGTTACAGCATTCTTCCTTTCGCACTCTAACCTTGATATCAGATCTGCAGTGCAAGATTTGCAAATATTTAGGGCATTTCATTAGTCTTTCTGTATGACCTTTTTATCTATAGTGGAAAGGTTTTTTCATTAAAAAAACCTTTCCTTTATTGGGGTCAGTACTTTATTTCCCCATCTGTGGCACAGCAGTTTGGGATGGCACGCATACCCACGTTCCCGTGTCTTCCGGTTCTACGTGCATTACACTCTTTATAGCAATTTTATCTTTACACTCCTTTCTGTGGAATCCTCCTGCAGAATTCTTATCTGCACTGCACAAAAATTACCTTCTTCCTATGCCAAATTGCCCCTGCCTGTAGTCACTGCTGTCATCTCTGAAGCTGCTCAGCTGCAGAGAGAGGTGAGTTTAGTGCTTTCCCTCTGCTCTCAGGCCATTTTTCCTGTGCTTCTTTTTTATTATTTTATTTTATTTGTGGTCCCTGTCATTCTGCCGGGGCAAAGGGGTAAAGAGATTTGACACTAAGTGCGGGGAAATGCTGTATCTGGAATCTATCTTCCAGACGGCAAAAGAATAAAAATTCATGGCAGGACAGCCGCTGCTGACACGTTCCCAAAGACATATTGCAGGTAGCATTATTTATTGTGGCACGGAGTTCATAGAAGTGCTACCTCAAAGCACCCTGAGAGATCCTAAAAAGCCCATCTCCCATCAGGTACGGCAGATTTATGGCGGCTGCCGGCGGAGGGGGTCAGGCAGCGCAGCGCAGGAGGCAGCTCCTCGCGGGAAGCCTGGCTGCTCTCCTAACGGATGCGGCGCGGGGCGATTGGCTCAAAGGAGGGCTTGAGCCTGTAATGTTGACCATAAAATTGCAGTGACACGCTGCCTTAGATAAGGAGCGCTGGAGGGAGGGGACAGGGAGGTTTCTGGGAGCAGCAGCACTGGGGGCGAGCACACGCGCTCATATTTTAGGTTAATGCGGGAGAAAGAGCGGTGGGGGTGGGGACGGGGACAGATTGATGGTCTCAGGAGGGAGCGATGCGCTCCCCGTGCTGGAGGCTGATCTCAGCCCGCAGCAATGCGCCATGGCCGACCCGTCCGACCTCACTCAGTCCAAGACAGGGGAGGGAAGGCTGTCCCACTCACAGCCCTGGGCAGGTGCCTGGCAGACTCGCCAGTGGCTACGTTAAAATATCGCCGTCCCACCGTGCCGCCCCGCTAGCCGGCCTAAGAGCAAAAGGCCTGCAGGGTGGGGGTGGGCTGATAGCACAGCTTCTGCCACAGATTCTGGGGCGAAAGAGCAGGTTCCTGTGAATCAGCCTCCCAGTTAATGGACGTAGAATATTTGCGTGTGTTCAGCTGTACAAATCTGACCACTACCCCAGGCGATCCCACGCTCGTGGATCACATTTGCAGTCACAAGCAAGGCAGGCGTGTTCCTCATCCGCTTCCACCATGTCTACTGTTGCGTCCTTTTCTGCAGATAATTGGTTACCACATTCAAAATTACTAGATTTTCCTAAAATGGAGCAAGTCTGAAACAGCTCTGGAGCTTTGAGCTGAAGTTCAGAGCTCGTTCTCTGACGGTGACCAGGCAACATGGTACAGACCTGTTCTAGGTTGTGGATTTAAACTTAGTTATGGTAAATAAATTTTATTATCTGGTGGACCAGAGACCATTCTGAAATGCAAGGGGAAGTTCTGTGAGCGTCTTTGTTAGTATGTGGTTCCACATCATCTTTAGTTGTAGTTGTTGGACATCAGGAGAGATGAAATGTGACTAGTCGGGGGAAATGAAATAATAGAAGTGTTCAGGTCATACATGGGGCTTATTTTCAGGAAGATATGTATAAGAGGGCATCTTGCTAATCCTCTATTGTGCTATAGCTGTTCAGCTGCTATATGGAGAGGTATTGACACCTTTTTCCCCCTGTGTTAACTCACTTGAGAAAAATCAGAAAGCTGAATAAAAAAGAAATTGTCCTTTATAGAGGTTTGTGACTGAAAATTACCTTGAGGCATTTTTCTGCATATTACTTGAACTTTGTCTGCTTTTCTACACCTCTGTTGTCTCATTGCTCTTCTCTCACCATGGGTGAAATTTGGATTGTAAAGAATTCATCTGCTTTCACAGAATGACATTGCAAGTCCCATGGACAATCAATGGTGCTTCCTGGGCAGTGAAACAAACTGTGACTCTGTGATTGCGTGGGCTCTAGGAGTGAGTTTGAGCATTTATTCACTCAGCGTGCCAAGAAACCTTATGCTGGGCTGCAAACTTCAGAAATGTTGGAGACTTCAGAGGTCATTAAAGACCTCTCTCAAACCATGCAAACATGTTACCGATGCCTCATTAAACCCTGAAGGCTTTCTGAACATTGCTTCCCCCTTCCTCTCCTCTGTAGTCCCTATTTTCTCACCTGTGACAATTTGAAGACAAAGAAGAACTCATATCTGCAGTTTCTGGAGTCCTAACACAGCAACCGAAGCAAAAGTGAGAGCAGTGGGGAACAACAACTAGTCAACTTGTAAAAGCACAGAAAATTATATGATGTTAGCCAAGCTAAAAATGACTTTGCTCTTCGAGTGCTTGTCCTAACCCTGCCTGTCTGCTTGGAAAATAGGTGCTTCTTGCAGCATTCCCAGATCAAAGAGGATTCAGATTTCTTAAGACGGAGGTATTTGTTAGCAGTGACACAGGATTCCGTATCTCTTATTAGAGGTTTGTGGGCCTCCTTTGGCGATGGTATGAGCCAAGCAGTTTTCCATATCTTCTCCCTCTCCTTTCACACTGTGGAGAACCAGGTTCTCAGTTAAAGGATTCAGCTCCTTGCCTTTGCATCTCACCCACGCCACCTGCCTTTCCTGGCATTTGTTGCTGTTGGGGTTGCTCCCTTTGAAGCTCCAAAGCCGAAACACATCAACCATCAGCAACAGAGATCTGGAAAACAGTGATGACCGTGCAGTGCTCAGCAGGACGGTGTGGATCTGGGGGTCCCCTGCCTTCTGCCTCCCAGTGCCTCCCTAGCGTGCCCCAGCTGATGTGCTGAGGCCAGCTCCTGCCCCTGCTGATGCAGAAGGAGAGGATGCTACGAGTGCATGTTTCCACTGCCTGCTTTTTTTCCAGGCCAGCTGGAGGTTATCAAGGCCAGAGGCTGCTTTCCAGCTTCATAAACCTCTTGCGTTATTCGGAGTCATGATTCTCCTATTCAACCGTCTGTGCTTTTCCTTGGGACGGCTAATCCCTCAGCGTGACTAGTGGAAGCTGCGGTATTGATTTCTGTCTCTCTCTAAACCTCAGTTGTGTTCAACGCTTGTTAGACATCTGAAGGAATATCCATTGGGCTCTGGGGGCAGTCAGGGAGCGGAGCACAGTCAGCTGCACTGGGAGACGTTTACCTCAGGTTTGGGGGCAAGCCAACGGGAAGGACTAGAAGGCATTGGGAAGGAGGCAGGTGGGATCTCTAACCCCTGCTAAAACTCTTGGAAGATTTAAACTACCACGACGCTGACAGCTCGCTCTCTAATTATTGATAAAGTAGCATTTTTATGTATTTGGCTCAGAGGATTTGATGGTCCATCTGAGGACATGCCAGGGTCCTCTGCGAAAGAAGATTGTGTTTAGTAGTGGAGCAGATGGATTTCTCAAGCTATACACGTGTGCAGGTACAAGGGAAGGGGGATACAGCATTGTGGGCTTTGTCTTTCATTTACTCCCGTAAGTGGTCAGAAGCCTCTGAATTCAAGGGACCTTTTTGGTAGGACATACGTGGCTCTCTGGAAATGCGTTTGGGCTGAATCTGTTGGATTTCCAGTCTTTGGGGTCTGTCATCCTGCCCACTGTCGCACTCCATCACACACCCCGTTCCCATGCTGACCCTGGCTCCAAGGAGCTCCTTTATGCCGGGGGAGCCTGTGATGATTAGGGAAGGTTATGCGGACGCTGGAATCGAAGCTTAGAGCTTGGATGAGAGGGCTGAAAAAGGCAAAAAGAAGGATTTAGCATATTTTTTAATTAAAATAACAAGCTGGGACCTGTCACTACATAGATTCCTTTGTATCCTGAGTTCCTTTCCCTCTTTTCATCTTTGACTTTTTAGATTAGGCGCTCTCAGAGCAGGGATCACATTTTCTTCTGATCTGGAAAATGCCTGGCATACTTTGAGGGCTACCATTGTCTATACCATAATGAAAAAAGACCCCAGAATTGCAGTCTCATTGCTGTCTTACTCCTATCTGCCATCATCGTGAGATATTTAGCACTTAAAATAATTGCACCTAGCACTTACATTATACTTTTGGTTGTTCACAAATTAATCCTCCTACCACTTCTGAGATCAAAATTGGTATGTCCATTTTGTGAATTAGGAACAGAGACATGGAGATGTTAACTTTTTCACCCAAAGAAATGGAAGGAATTGGTGGTAGCCACTGTGTTATGGTATGCTGCAAAACCACAAACCTCATCACTGTTTGAGCATCTTACAGTAGTGAATTAAGAAAAGTGGCTAATGTGTCATGTACTTCATTTATGTTAGAAATTAGTAGATTAAGTCAAATTTTGATCTATTAAACGCACAGAGGATGGTCTAAAGTGAACCTACCAATCAAAATGATGATGATTGTATCACATGATTTTAAATTGGTTCTACCTGTGGCACAACCCAGAAAAATATTTTTTTTAAGTGAAGCTTGATCCTCCATCCATGTAATTTAGGATAAAACCGAGAAAAGAAGCAAAGTAAACTGAAGTAATTGCAAAATACAAATTTTAATAGGTCTAATGCTCTGGAGGATCTCTGTCAGGGGAGTTGAATTTGGATTTGTTTGTACAGATGAATCTAAATGGCACTCGAGCACTGGTACAGGGCTGTTCCACAAGCTGTGTCTGTTGTGAGAGGTGTTCTCGGTTACAGTACAGAGCAGTAAAAGTTGATGTATCGATGAAGCCTGAAGGCGGCTTCCTAACGAGTAATCCAAAGACGGCAGCACGCTGTGGTCTCCAGGCTCAGTGGGCCAGGTGAAAGATGGAAACAAAAGTCTGTGGCTCAGACCTTTACCATTACTTTAGATTTTTCCCTATTTGTTACATACATACATGAGGTAACTCCCGAGTTGTTCTGAAAATTGCAGTCATCGTGGTTAGTGTTGTTTTCCTGCCCCGATTTCACCTTTCTGGAGCACCAAGCCGTGGCTGCATAGGGCCCCTTATTTTCTCCTTGCATTTTCACTGGGCCAAATTCAGCCTTGTGTGTTAGTGGGTACCACTCTGTAAAAGATGCTACATCGGTTTATACGCCTCATCTTGGTCTTAAGATTTTACCCTTTGCCAAATTCATCGAGGCGGGAATAAAAATATCAGCTGTGTCTACAGCTGGTGGGAAACCCCCCGATACCTGGCCAAACTGGATTCAGCAAACATGTCTTAGCTTTTTGTATCATTTTTCTTTCCTTAGACTACTTGCGACTACTTACAAATTTATTAATCCATTTTCATGTTCCTTGGACATAATTCACAGGTTTTTTGACACCCAGATGTGTACTGTGTATCTGTGTGAGCACCACCAGTGTTTTCCTTTCCTGATCACAGCACTCTTCTGCATTATATTCTACCGCAGATGGCTTGGCCAGGCTAGCCTGGGTTTTCTTTTCTAAAGCTTTCAGATATTAATAAGTTTTGCCACTAAATATCTTCATACCTCTGGTTCGAGATTTTGTTCTATTTTAATATTTGTCCAGCACTAACAATCACTGGCTGTTGCTTTTAATTGCAACATCTGCTCCAGCTGTAGAGGAATAAAAATAGTCTCAGCCATATGCATAGGTCAAAGGGTTGGCTACGTTTTCCCTCTAATCTGAGTCCAGGCAACTTATTTCTCCAAAGCTGTTGGTCTAAGCCAGCACTTTTATTCTGGAGATGAAAGGTGAGTGCCAGGTTGCCGGGCTGCCTCGCCCCTCCATCTCCTTTCCCCATTAGCCACTGGGACTGGAGCATGCAAGTGTAACAGGCTGAGCATGCCTTTGCAGCACCACCTAAAATCACATGTTTGATTTGCTCACTTTGATGGCGTGTTCACAGTCATCTTGCCACGACTCTGATCTTCGCTAGCCGCGTGGCCCTTTAAATACCCCGTTTCAAATAGGAAGGAGAAAGCGATCTGGTGGAGCTCTTCCCGTCCTTAGGATCTGCGCTCTTATTAAGGCTTTCCCTTGCTTATATCTATTACTTTCTTCCTTTCTGAAGGAGTCAGCTTGATTCAGTACTTTTGGGACTTGGTGACATTAATGTATCTGTTTTATGTAACATGGAGTCATTATTAACAGAATCCTAGATCATAAAAAAAGGTATAACGAGAGACAAGGAGGGTTTTTCCCCTTGAAGATAATAGCAGCCGTGCTGGAGAGGAGGAGGGCAGGGGTCAGGGAGCCGCTGCCTGATTGGGCGCTCGGGCGCCGCATTGACATTTCTGCAGTTTCATCAGAAAGTCTAAATAATCCATGTGAAAACTGAGGGTTATTTACAGAAGATATATACGCACTGCATGCGCCTGCGAGATACCGAAGACATAATCTTGGCTCTTGGTGCCTGCTTTTGTACCGCGATACCCCTCCTGCTGCTGCTGCTGCTGCTGCTGCTGCCGCTGTCGAGGGGA
>NW_009646847.1:589292-610019 GCF_000708025.1 Charadrius vociferus
GACATAGACAGTCCGTCAGCCAGTTCACGCGGCTGTGCAGGGAGCTGAAGTCACGGGTGGAAAAAACACAAGAATTGGAGAATATTAAAATGAGAGCAATAAATGACTTCAAAGGGAAGGAGGGAGAAACAGTTAGGCAGGTGGTAGTTTAGCGCTGCCCTAGGAAGGCGTGAGGGGGAAGGTGAGGTAGCCTTTTCTTAAGATATGCATGTGCTGCGGGCTTCCTCTGGGAGGAGTTTAAGGTCTTTTTATTGCAGTGCTGCTCCCTCTGCCACCCCACCCTCTGTCCCAACTCCCCGTCATTTCCTGACAAAATCTTTTTATTTTCTGTGTTTCGAGCATGTGCTGCCCCTAAGCCAGGAGAGGAGATTGGAACGGAGATTTCAGTTTGCAGAGGGCTCTAACCCCAAGACCTTGCAATGAGAAGAAGCTAAAGTAGCAATGGAGGCTTTGATAGTCTTTTAGTTCTGTCCCCAAGTGCCGTCCATTGGGACTGTCCAGTACTTCTGCTTGTTTTCTTTCTGCCAACCTTCTGAGCCAGAGAAATTACTAGTCAGTTCATGTATTCTTGATTGGCATTTAATTTTTTTTTGCTATCTTCAATTTTTAAACTGATACTTATTTACAGGTAGCTAAAACGCCTAATGTGCTTTTTAGATCTCTGTTTTAATATTTTTCTATTTGTTAGTAAATTGGTTTTGTTTTATATAAATTGACATGTGAGTATTTGAGGAGGAGAGGGCTTGGGATGTTTTCTCTAAGATTTTATTAAAGAATCACACACTCTTATAATCATATAAAAGAAATAGCAATTATACTGTGCACAGCATGACAGCTCCTTTTCACCCCCGTTTCAGCAACACATTTACCGGTCTATTGTAATGTGCAGTGCGAGGTGGTTCATGTACTCCAGCGCAGTGACAGCGCAGCCCCCGGCAGCGGCAGCTCCTTCTCCTGGGCCGAACCCACCGCCTGAAATGGTGGGACACGGGCAGACACAAGGAGTCTGCACAGCCAGATACGCGCTCAGGACTTGCTGGGTTGACATCTCTGCCCAGAGGTCCAGCAAGGGCATGTGGGATTTTTCATAGCATGCCATGAACCAGTTCTAGAGTTCAGGGTAGGGTGGGGCCAAAGTCCTGAGATATTCCCCATCTTGAAAGTCTTCAGATTTCCAGGAGCCACTCAGAGAGTGGATGCTCACAGGTAAGATGTCGAGTTGGTTGCTATAATAGGGACCCCAAACCAAAATACGCCCTGCTGTCTTGACTTAGCCAAACTGAATTTTACTATTAATTTTAAATAAATACTAAATAAAACAAACCTCTTGGCTACTTCTTTAGTTATGTGTCTATTCCACTGAAGGTTTGACAGCAGAAGACTTCAGACTTTTGTCCTTTTCTGTACACTTAGGAGTTCTGTTTTATATCTGTTTTCTTCATTCTGTTTCTAAAAGGAGTGTAGTCACGAGCCCAGGTGCTTGACTTCATCTTGGGGGCATGTTGGAAAGCTGGTATCAGGACACACGTTGTCAGGAAACCACCTTCCTTGCTGGTTCCTGACATTTTACTGCTGACTGAGATCTTAGAGTGGTGCCTGTGCTTCCTCCCTTCCTTCTCAGCAGTTTTCCTTGCGAGGGAAAGTGTAATGAATTAATCTTCTGCACGTTTGCAGAGATGAGATTTATGACAAAGGAAGAGCCATTTCTATGCAGTTAAACTTACCGTAGGGAGCATAACAAAATGATGTTTGGCTTTTGAGTTCAGTGGCCAGGCTGGGACGTCAACCTGGCGTCTTGAGGTGCCGCGCTCTGGCTGTGGGTGCCGAAGTGGTCGTAGGTACGTGCAATAATAACGCTGTCATGGCCATGAGTTGAGCTCCCTAAATCTCAGATTTGACATAATTATATATAGATTATTAAAACTAATGTAGTTGCTATTTTCATTTGTATTCTGGTTTCTCACGCTAAATGCTTTTCACTACAACTGTGAGCATTAGAAATGTTTTTTAAACCGAAGGACGGGCTGCTTATGTTTGTATGGCTTTAAGGAAGCCACCAAGTAGCATAAGACAAAACTTCTCCAACAAAGTCTTGAGTTGTCAACACTAGATTTGGGTAACTTGGTGGAAATCCCACGTTTGAAAACCAAGCTTTAGGCCTCAAACCGAATGCTTAGCTGAGTTTGCAAAAGTGTAAGTCAATTCTCTGGAGCAAACCACGTTCAGAGCCAATTGACGTTTTAGTTATAAACCCTTCTTTTAATTTGCTTTGAGATTAAACTTGGCCACAAGGTCACAGCCTAGGGGGAAATTTTGGAACAATTTTCAAAGCAGTTAATTTGGACATTTTTCAACTATTTAAATGCAAATACAAATGAATAAATAATTTATGCATTGCTTTAACCGAAAAATATTTTAGTTTAAGAATACACAAATTGTCCCACAATTAGCCTGGCTTGTCTACAGAGCAGCTGGCAGTTTGGAAAAGCAAGTTATAAACCTGGGAAAGGGGCCACTTAGCACTCTGTACCTTCTCAGTTGTGTTTACCTTCGTATCTGTTGCTTTGACTGGACTGTAACAGAGTGAATGAAACTGTGACAGTACAATAATATGCACTTTAAAAAGAGATTGTAGAACATATTACAAAGTTATTTAAAAATCATTATTATACTGTAATAAAGTTAAATGATATGTTTATGTAAGGCTTTAATTCCTGAAGAATTCCAAACTGTGGAGCCAGATCTATCAGCGGGCTAACGTGACAAAATGATGTTAACTTTAAGAGACGTGTGCGTGTTTATACCAGACGGGGCTTTGGCAAAATGCGTGCAGCGTTATAAATCCACGGTGATTTAATACCCATCTGCAGAGAGCTCTCTCCAGGCAACGGTCTGAGGGAAGGGAGTCCCTTGTGTGAGGTGTGTGCGGCCACCGAGGGGCTGGCAGGGCAGTGGGCTGGGTGCTCACCTTTGAAATTCCGTCGCAGTGGGGTACAATACCGTGTGTGTGCTGAGGTTTAGTTTCTCCTCACAAGTGTAGTGTGAATTTGGATACGCATCGTATTTGTAAATAAAATGTTAACAGCCAGTTATACTTCTACTACTACAACTTGGCATGAAGGGGAAGTTCTCCACAAAATGTGCATGGAAAGCAGATCACCTCTCCCTCCGTAACTGTGGGGTACAAGGTCTTATGCAGGAAATACATGGAAACAATTTATTTTCAGAAAAACCGTTTTAAAAATTTTGCAAAGCTACATTGAATTGACAGAAGTTTGAACGTAAGCGCTGTCTCTGTTTTGTTTAAACATGTTTTATTTTCAAATGGAACTTTTTTTAAAAAAGCCAAGTCTGAAATTAAAGATTTTGCTTGCATCAAACAAAATATTCTTGTCAAACCAAAAATATTTTTTGGGTTTGATTCAGGAATATAAATGTTTCCATTTAATGAAACGCTTCTTTCAGGCTCCAGTTTTTATGGGCAGTCATCAAACCAGAAATAAGCAGTCACCTCATCCCTCTGTATGCAGATGCGATGAGGCTCACAAGGGTCAGTGTGACCCTGTGTGGGGGTGTTGCGTGTAACTGCGAGTTTCCTGCCTTTTGCCCAGTTGTACCATTCTCTGGACACTATCACCTCTGGCTGGTTTCACTGCTTAATGCTGCAGCAGATTGGACTCCTTGTCCTTTAGCCATTAATGGCCACAATGAGGCTATCGGTCCTTTCAATTACACCGCAGTGAATCCCTTAATCTCTTTAAGTAGCTCCCCTGTTCTCATCTCATCATGCTCATTACCTCATGTAGCATCTATATCCCAATCCTAATCTGGAGTTGAGAGTAAATAGGTTGCTGTGGGGTTTTTTTTCTGCTTTTCTTCTACTTGGGTTTGTTGTATAAGTAAGGAAACAAAAAAAAGAAGCAATGTTGGTGACAGTTTGTAAGTTTTGCTTTTTCTGGTACTGATAAGCTGTGCAGGACATCAGAGCACCGTGGGATGCATTATCCTGGCAAGGAGCACCAGCTCCTCCTGCCACGGGCTTCCCATGTAACTGGGGGAAAGTCACTTTCCCTCCTTGGTCTGTGGTCCTCCTGGTAAGCCAAAGCGGCTGTGGCAACAGAGGTAATACCACCTTGGACGTGCTCAGAGTAGCAGTGGGTCGAAGCAGGCAGCCCAGGGCTCTGCGGGACTGGGGAGACGCGCTCTTCTTGCGGTACCTGCTGCTCATCCTCCACCAAAGCGCAGTGCTGGCTCTTGCAGCCGGGGCTCGTGCGGATAACCCACAGCTGTCCTAGAGCCCAGGAAGGAAAACGTAGGCTAAGTGATTTCAAACAGCAGTACCAGAATCCTAACAAGATCATTTAACTTTTAAGGGGGGTGGGAAAACATTTTTCATGCATTTTTATTGATTTTCAATATTGTACAAAACCTAGCCATGTAGAGCAATAACACGGGAAAAGATACAATAATTGAAAAACAATTACAGATCAAATGCCCAGTTCTGGAAGTCGAACGTGCACCCAACCCGCTCTGTCTAGTCAGGCCCCATTAGCTATGCCTACTAAGGGATAAAAAACTAGGAATTAAAACTTCATGATTAGATGTCCTGCTTAAATGCTGTACTGGTGGCTTTCCTCCCTGAGGTGCCAGCAGAGCCTCTTTCCCTTCGGCAGTCAGTCGCCGTCTGTCGGCCTGTCCTCTTTCCAAGCCATCAGAGCGTTGTCGGGAGCAGAGCAGGATGCCACCCAGGGCAGCCCCTGTGACCAGAGACAGTCATTTGTGGGACTCAGTCATTTGTGTACGAGCAGCGTGCTCGTACCTGGCTGCATACTGGTGTGCCTCAGCCTTTACGTGGAGGATCCTTGTCCCTTCCACAGTTCCTCACAAAACAATCCCAGCACTTGATAAAATTACTTCATTTGCTGAGTGCAGCGAGGCTGTGCACCTAAATCGATGGCATTTCTATGTCTGTGTGTCAGTAACATGGGGACGCGGGTCCAGCCACATGTGTGCCTACCTACGTAAGCAATGGAGTGTAAAAAACAAAACAAAACAAAACCCCCTCTAGGATTACTAAAGTACTATTGTCGTTTTACCAATTACAGAGTATAGTTTATAATTTGTTATGAATTAGCATAAATAGGAATCAACCTACAATTACGAAAATAAATTGCATTTTGTGAAGGATTATTCTTTCTGTTTTGAACAGTTTGCTCTTGTACCGCTAATGTGATAAATTCAGTAATTCACAATGTCCTCTACCATAATCAGTGTGAATTACTGCGGTTTTACCATAGCCTGTACACGCAGTGTCCTTCAAAAGCCAAACTGCTGAGTCTGTGTCAGATGTTGGCTGTCACCAGGCACGTGAGAATCACCACCCAAAAATGTTAGGAACGTCACCGGCTTAATGGGCAGAATTTGTGGATGGCGTTTTGGCCTTCATCATGACATCCTCAGCTCATATGAGGAGTGATGTTCAAATGACGATTGAAGATGGGAGGGTGTTTTCCTCACCCAGCGTGGCTGGCTCTGCAGGGGGACATGCAGCCCCTGTAGCACCTGTGCATGGGGGCTGAGCAGGTCACTGGAGGACCCTCCCTCCAGCGGCTGCTCCTTTGCGTGGGGAGATGGCGGCTCCACTGGGAGCTGCCTGTGTACAGGAGTGGCTGCTGGATAGCAGAGTCCATGGGATACAGGGTATTGGAGCCAGGGTAATTGGAACCAATTATTTTTTCTGTGTGTTTGTCTCAGGGTTTCTAAATGACGTTGCACGTGGTCAGAAAAGTGCAATCTGGGCACAGCCCTGCCATGAGAATATTTGGTTTAATGGTAAGCGTCCTTAGACACGAAGCTGGGTGGACAGTGGGTGCAGCATTCAGTTGTGTGCCTTGTCCTGGCTCGTAACTCTGCGGCTCGTTTGCGGTACAGGGCAGGAGGGGATGCACTCCCTGCTCCCCTCCTGCAGTGCGTGCGCAGCGCCCTGAACCGGCTTTGCGGCACTGATGCAGCTCTGGATGTTCAGCGTCTTGGAGATAGAGGACTTTTCTAAATTTGCCAGTTAGCCATGACGGCTCAGGGAGCGCGGCACCAATCCCTTGCCTTGCTGTGCATTCACACACACACACGTGCATCCTTTAGGCCAAACCGCGCGGCCTCTCTACCCTCCAGCGCCTCCATGGGTATTTCTGACAAAAAAGGAGAGTCCTCAAGCCCTCTCTTCTGAAACAAAAGCTTAATGAAAGGGTAGGCATGCCCCCGTCTCGGCGGCGGCCGGCTGTAATTCTTGGCAGGGTGTGACATGCCCATCCTCCCGAATTAGTGCGGGGCACGGGGAATTTAGCACGGTGCTAATTGTGATCAGACGAAAACAAGCAGCCTCAGTATGTGGGCATGCGGCAGGACAAAACAAGAGCAGGCGCCTTTCAGAGCAGGGCCCCGCAGCGCTGCCCGACGGCCCCGCACAAAGGCAGGGAAGGGTGCTGCCCGCATTGCTGCCCTCGGTGGGCAGGCGTCTGGGCAACCGCCCACCGCTCCCCCTCGCCCCGGCTCCTCGCCACGCGCTTTGTTTCCGTGCTGGCGAGAAGGTCGCCAGTTTAATTTAGTGTAGGCATTGTCAGATGCTCTTTATTTGCCTTACAGTAACTCAGCTGCTGTAAAATCAAGGCAGCTGCTGAGGGAGAAAGCTCCGCGGCAGTCGCAGGCAGGCAAAAGGGATTCCCATGTCAGTCCTGAGCACCAGGAGAGGAATGGAAGAGGCCAGGCAGAGGGACAAGCCTCCTTCCCCCAGAGCCCCCTTTCTGGAAAAAGATAATTTTTTTGGTGGGGGTGAGAGCTGTTTCTTTCCTTCTGCCCCCTCCACCATCCTGCTAGCTGTGGGAGGCGAGCGGGGGCCATTCGCAGGGCAGGGGACAGAGCAGCAGCCCATCAACCCAGAAGTTCAGCCACATGTGTGTCTCTGCAGAGCCTCGGTGCTGGAGGAGGTGCAGCCTCTACCTCCCCTCACCCTGCACTGCAGAGCTGGGGGACATGGCCTCTGCCTGCCGGGGTGGCACTGGGAGCAGGGGAGTGAGCCACTCCAGCCTCCGAGCATGATGCCATTCACAGGCGCGCTCCTGGGCGGGAGGAGAGCAACCTCAGCAACCCTTTCCCATCTGAGTCCAGCACAGAATGATGAAAGAGATTTCCTCCAGTTTGCAATCAGATTTGGAGGATGACCCCCCAAGGTGGGAGGTGTTTGCTCCCCATTCTGCCGAAACCGGGGGGAATTTCTCCCATCTATGGCAGAGCTATCTTCTTTCATTTAATCTATCAGAGGATGGAGTCATGTATTCTCCTGTAACTAAGCTGGTAGCAGCAATAGAACTGTTGTCTCATCTCCAGTACCACTGCAGAGACTCGGGGAATCTATTCTCAAAATATCTGCCAACGTCCAAGTAATTAATCCTGGTTTATGGCCAAAATGAGAAGCATTAGCTTTCTGTTCTTTTGCTCTTCCTCTAAGGATTCCCCAAGGTTGAGGGATGCTATCCCATATTAAAAAAACAAAACAAAACAAAACAAACCCAAACAAAAAAAAACCCAAACACAAAACAACCCAAAAACCAGTCTTGGGACTTCACCTTTCCTCTCCCACTAGTCCAAATGACGCCAGTATCAAGTCGTTCCCCAAGCCAACCCATTTACTAAAGCAAGCAAATACCTGCTTTTATAAAGGCAGGTTTAAAATGCCGGGTTAAAACCAGCATCCACTTCAACCAGGGACATGCACTTGCATTTTATCTCCCAGTCACTGAACTCCATGAGGTTTTTCAGGAGCTCTTCTCAGTTAGTTTTAAACTTGACTTCCCTGAAAAACTCTGTGTTAACTTCATTATCTGTGTGTCACTTCACTATCTCCTCTTTCGAGGTTATTTATGAGTATGCTGAAGCAGTGCAGAATTTCTGCTCCCCTCCCTTGCTAACGTTGTATTTGTACCCTTTTTTCCCTATCTTTTTATCAGGAATTCGCAGGAAGATTAATCCTCCTTACTCCATGACAGTTTAGTTTTCTTAAGAACCTTTAGTGAGGGATGTTCTGGAAAAGCTTTTAGAAAATCTGATTCCACTATATCAGCCCAAATCTCCCGTATTAGCAGGGCTCTTTCCTCCATCAGACAACTCAGATCTGTATGTATAAACTCTTCTCTTGGCTTTGAGACTCCTCCCCAAGACACCGTGTTTACTCATCTCTGCTAATTCAGATTGGTCTGACAGTTTTCTACCATTTATTTATTTTTTTTTCCTGTTCTGGAAATAGGGCTTTCTTGTCTGTAATTCCCATGATCGCTCCTTAAGCCTGTTTTAAAGATTTGTCACCTTCCGATCCTCTGATACAAAGGAAGAAAGAAAGTTCAGCAATTTCATATTTGAGCTCTTTTAAAACTCTTGAGGTAGTACTGTCTGCCTCTGGTGATTTGTTGCTCTGGTGTATGAACCTTCCTGACCTCCTCCATAGTGAACATCAGTGCAAAGAATTAATTTAATTTTGCTGCTGTGTCCTTATCTTTCCGAATTCCTCCCTTTACGCCTTGATCATCTATCAGCTGTGCTAGGTGACTGACAGGCTTCCTGCTTTTGTGTTTGAAAAGTTTTTATTAGCTCTCGTAACTCTAACAATTGTTCTTTGGGACCTGTTTTAGCTTACCTTATCGTGGTTTTGCATTTAGCTTGCTAGATTTATGTCCTTATCTATTGTCATTGTTTGGAAACAACTTCCATTTTTCTGAAAGTATCTTTTTTATTTCAAATAGTTTCCTTTTTCTGTTGTTTGTGTTTAAACCAAACTTTGAATCCATGCCATTTTAGCCTTTCACCTGTTGTGTCTCACACGCATTTGTGTCCCATAGTTGTGTCGCGGTGCACCACTCCCTTGCAGGCTAAAGCTCCCTAAGTTGGGGCGAGAAGGAGGCATCATATCATCAGAGCTCTGCCCAGCACCTGGATTTGCCGACCGGCAGGTTGCAGGCTCAGCTGCAGAGCAACCCCGTAACGATATAACCATCAGCTGGGCAGGATTTCTCTCCCAAGCCCATGCTAGAGTTCTGTGTGCTTTTTCTCTCTGCCACATGCCACCCAGGACAGAGGCTGATAATCAAATGGTCAAACAAGGCTCTTACCAAGAGAGAAAATGGTAAAATACATTTGAGTGTAGAAGAAGGTAGGCAGAGGAGTAACAAACTGGGGAGAGGCAAACAGTATTTTGCTAGGCTTCTGTAATTCCTATTCATAAATTCATGACAGCTGCAGAGGTGTGACTGCAACAAGAAACACCATCAGAATGGGAGAGTTCCTGTCCTGGAGACCTCCTGACATGGGCTGCATCACACCTCCTGTTCAGTCATCTATCTGGATGCCAAGGAAACAGAAGGCTTCTCATGAATCCAACTCTTTGTCCTTACCGTGTTTGTTTTCCTTCCTTATGCATCTACTCCCCTGCTTGTTATGTGAGAAACAGTCGTGAGCTGCAGTCATTAAAACAGAAAAACCAGACCATACAACTTGTGTCTTTGCTGATGGACAAGTCAGAGTCCATGGTACAGATAAACTTGTGGGTTTTCCATTGGCAAGGCCACCTAAATGTAGCTGATACAGTCTTTTCTATATTAAGCCAGGAAGCTGGAAAGTGTACTGGGAAGTGCAACGGTCTGTTTTGTAGAACACAAAATGTACCTATCATATAAAGATGCTACAGGTCAGCTTTCAATTGCGGGAGAGGTAGAACAGTTTGGAATGTTGACTGAGTTGGAGCTGAGCACAGATAAAAAATATGACCAGCTCCATGCTGTAAACAAACTTCTATTTCTTTTGGTGTGTTATTCCAAATTTTTCAGGATTCTTAAGATACTTCATATTCTTTCCTTTGCAGGCATTGATCTGGAGAGTTTGTACCAACTTTTTCCAGTCTGAATAGGAACCATCTCCCCTACTCGCTCACTGGCGCTGAATCTTGCGACATCATCTCCACATTGCCATACTGAGGTAGGGAGATCTTCTATGATCTAATTTTCTTAAGCCTTGTAGAAGTGATTTTTGTGGTGGTAGCCCTCCTGGGATGCGTAATGTAAATAATATGGATTAAAAGAGATGTGATTACATGTAATACAACCATGCTGTTCTCAGGCAGAGATTTGAGAGTTCTTTGTGTCATTTATCCTCTGCCATTCTGGTGAGCAGCAGTGTTTGCTTGCTCTTTCTTCTAATGGCTTTATGGTTTTTTTATAAATGCCATCTGCATGAAGTATTTCTTAGCACCTGACTTGCTGATCAGTAATGTTGGCTCATCTCATTTGCAGTGCAGTACGATGAGTGAAAAGGTGGTTTCTGAACAAGACCATCCACAGATTTTATTTTTATTCTAGACATTTTCAAGCTGATAGCTTGTCAGGCTATAGTTCTGTGTGGGCTGGTGAGGAACCATGAGGGCTCTGTTATTTTATTATTTATGTTGACCCTAACTGTTAGTTTCTGTCATTAAAGAACAGGCCAAATAATTAGTGCCCTTGGCTTAATCTTCTTAGCAGGATAACTGTCCTTTGAATTTCTGTCATAGTCAAACCGGTGTAAGGAAAGATGAGAAAAAACGAGACTCCTGACCTGTTTCATTTTGCATGTGAATTGCTGAAAGTGAATCATATTTGGATGATCTGTTTCAATTCTTAGCTATTCAGTTTCCCAAAACTATGCTAAATGATCTGGTGGCAGAAAAAAATCTTCCTGAATGCGGGAAAAAATATCCCTTCTCTTCCTAGTAGTCTCTCCACCATTAGATTTGGCACTGAAAAAGTACCTGTTGTCCAAATGTAGAAATTTCATTCAGAATTATTTTTTATCCAACTAGAATTCACTGAGTCACTGTGAAGTGCCTAGTTTTAATATATTTGTATATCTTGAGTCATTATAAAGTCATTTATAATATCTGGGATACTCCGTAATATCAAACGAACCTTGTGTTGTATTGATGGCGATAGAAAGATTAATGGTAGGCTTCAAAAAACACTCATTAGTATCCTCTATCTAGATTAAAAACTGGGAAGTGGAAGTTTGGAGTTGCGTTTTTTTCCTGTATTTACTTTTTTTTTGGGGGGGGGGGGGTTTTTATGCGACATTCTGAAAGCTGACGGCGTAGATCTTTTAAAAATATCTTAATTGTGTATGTTTGGAAGTTGTGTTCTTCTGTTTTTTCTTTTTTTTTGGGGGGGGGGGGTAGTTATCCTTTAAGGAAGCTTTCTCTCTTGCTTTCTTCATATGTTTTTATCTGAAGTATTTTGTTTACAACGTAAGTGCACACTTCAATTTCTTGAGAATCATCAGACTTATAAATCAAATGGAAACCTTGGGAAATTCTGTGATGGGCAGAGACATTCATTCTCTTTGCACTCTTAATATCTTAGGGGATCCTAAGTAAAGCATCGACTTTTTCCCATCAGTCAGGAAACTTTTGGGGCCTTTGTATCCTTTGTGTGGGAGGTGCATGATGTTCTTCAGATGTTGTAAACTGAATGCAAAGATTTGGGTGAGGAATATTAAGACTGATATCCCACCTTCCCTGAGCTTGAACTAATATTCTTGACTTTGATCTGAGAATGAGAGGGCAAGACGGGTGGCACAGAGAAAGAACAGAAAAGCAGGCAGAAGGCAAGAGAGGGAACGATAAAGGAGGCTGAAATTGAGACATTTTGAAACATTTTGGAGAGATAGCAATGTGCGGGTTGCTGTGCCTTTTTCACGGTCTTAGGTCTCGACTGATTTTGTTGTATTGTAAATTGTAAGTATTCTTTAAAAATATCCAACATCTACAAACAGAATTCATTTTGGGACCTAGCTGGTTACTGTTTTCATTAATGACTGTGGCAGAAAAAGCAGCTGCATGCTGAGGGAATCCCCCGACCTCACAACTTCATCAGATTGGCCATAGAGTGGGCAGACTGCACTATGAGAAAGTGAAACCAAACCGAACGAAAACTGGTATATGGGTGAAACAGAATAAAGATGGCCAGTGAACATGCCGGATGACTTTGTGGATGGTTGGCTTGGGCGTCTCAGTGAACTTAAACTGCACGTTTAATTCTGCTGAAGAGGCAAGTACCCATGGTGAAAAGCAAGCTGGATGGGATTAGTAGGGAAATACTTCACTGCAAGTGGAAATAAGATAGAAGCCTGTTTAGTTTATAATACATAGATACACACAAACAGCGCTAAGCAAGCAGGTAGCTGTGCCCATGTTCTTCCTGATAATCACAATATTATTATATTTAATATATTTGTATGACAAATGTTTAGAAATTGTATAGTTGCTAGAATCCAGGGTGCATATCCATTTTCACTGTATCTACTGTTTTTTAGCTTTCTCTTAATTGTCAGTAAATTTCATTTTCAAGCTGTGATTTTACTCCTGAGATGAGTTTTCAGTTTAAGCAGAACTGTGCTGTATTTCAGGATAATAAGGCAGTAGTATAAATTTCTGTTACTAAGAAATATTTCTGAGCTACATAAGCACTGAACAGTTAGACTAAAGTTTAGCAAGGAGAAAGCTTCAAGAGGAAAATAGTGCTTCTAAATGTCCATGTGAAAACTGGCTTTTGTTTAGCAGAATTTTAACTTTTAAAAATTGTACAGCTGGTACAAGCAGGTACAATTTTATTTTACCAAACAGCAAGATATTAGGAGGCTTACTTGCCTCTAGAAGAGACCCAAACCAGCTGCGGGAAGGAAAATCAACCATTTTAGCTCTGTGAAGACCAAGCACTGTCAGTAGAATATGGCTCCATTACCTTCGCTTCTAAAAAGGAACTTTCTTCTCCATGCTAGTCTCGGTTTTCCCTTTGGATCTGGAATAGGCTTGGATATTAAACTGTAAACTTTGATTTCAACCTAGAGTGGTGAGGAAAATGCCATTGTTCGTATTGCTCCTATAGTTGTCATAGATTTTATTGGAGGATATTATATAATTACCTGTTTGTTGGCTAACTGCTCTTCAGTAAGTGTGAAGTAAGTGGAGAAAGGAGGACGAATGCTGTATTTCAGAGTACAGGGGGCGTTTGTTAATAACACCCAGAACTCTCATTTTCTGAAGCTGGCGAGTCACATCCTTTCATGTTACTGGGATTTCTTTTTAACACCTTCTGCTAGAACAAACAAGTAGCAGTGCCTGACTTCAAAGATTCCTGGGCAGAGGGAAAGCTTGATAGGAATATTTTTGTTTGCCAGGGCACTACATCAGCCCACTGACGTTCCTATCACATCCTGCACTCTAAATCCTCTGTACTGCTGCTGTGGCATCAGCCCTGCTGCACCTAAAGCACTTGTGGATGCACTCAGGGAAAATCACAGGGTACAGAGCATCCCCCTGTCCAGCGGGAGGACAGGGAGTGGTGGGAGCTGGATTCGCCTCTGCCGGGCTGGTTTGTTTTGTGGCCATGGTAACTGCTACAGCCAGAGAAATTCACGCTTCCATATCAGAGGGCAAATAACATTTGCACTGCAGCTTTCTCCTTGAGGGAGAGTTTTATTTTGCAATCAGGCAGTGGAGCACATGCTCTGAATTGTAGGTTTTACTGACAGCAGGAAAAGGCTGGAAAATCCTTGTTTGTTTCTGGGGTCGGCAGGTACTGCCTAAAGTTTATTGTGTTCATTGAGCAGGTAAGAAATGTCCTTAATTGCTGACAAACATCCCAAATAAGATTCCCTCCCAAAGCCATAGTCTCTCTATTTCCTAATATTTTTCCAGGTTTGTTCTTCAGTTTAAGTATGTCTTGATCTGCTGGCATAAGAAGATAAACGTATTTTTAGTAACTTTCCTCTATTTTATTTCAATACAGAAAAAAGAGTGGGAATGTGTTTGTAACTCATCACCTGGGTGATATGCTGGTGTATATGATAGACAGTTCTCGTGTGGTTTCCCAAAATACTGGTTGGGGTTTTTTTTGTCCACTGACACAAAGCTCTTTCAGAAGCCACTGTGAAAATATGCTTTTATTTCAGTGGCTCCACAACTCTCTGGTCCCACAGCACAAATAGCCCAGCTGTGGTCAGTAGGAATCTCTAGCACACAGCAAACATTTCACCACTATTTGCACTGTTTACAATTAAAAGTTTAATGCTAAGGAGTGGTTGTAATGTTGTAATGGCAAATTTTGAAGATTCCTAATAGTTTCAGTTTGTTTATCTAATTGTGAAGGTAGATTAAACTATAGTGAGTAAGATTATCCAGAACGTCCTTACCATGTGTAAATTAGAGAGGTTTTCTTAAACATTAGCTGATTTGGTTGTTGTTTTCCTTACTGGAAGATGTGGACATATGGCAGGTGTTGCAATGCATGAGAGATTTTCCTCCAGTTTCTTCAGTAGGTAAAATCTTTAAGTTGTTTATCTTTAAATCATTTAAGCTATAGGTTCTCAGCTGGTGTAAATCAGCTGGAATTAGTGGAGGTACCTCACTAGTCACACACAGAACCAAAGAGCCTTTGCCTGTATCACCCAGCCTGCAGGAAGAGCAGAGGACAAAATGACAAAGGGGGCTGGAACCCATTTTCCTTTTTCCCTGCTAACATTGCTGCTTCTCAAAAGTATAAATTACACTGACTCTCAGGGCTCAGAAAATTCCTGTGACAGTGGCACATTTTCAGGGACGTTGTACTGAGGGTCCTGCAGTTGGCGGCGGGCCGCAGGGAGAGCTGGGCTGTGCGGATGGGCTCTGTCCCTGGTTTTGACCTCGCAGACATGTACACTTGAACTACACAGAGAGCTTTGGGGCTGATCACATACTCCTCCTTTCCACTTTCATACTTGCATAAAAATCCTGTTGACAAATACATAAATTCTGCCTCTGTGGTATTTAAAGCCTCCCCCCCCCACCCCGTCATTTAAAAATAAAAATCATGCAACATAGATTATTTCAAATTTTCCCTTATTTGATGGATCCTGATAAAAAGGCCGTGCTTGGATTAAATCTTTTTATTCTCCACAACCATATGACAGTTTAGGGGACGTTAACATGAGTGAAATAATTTGTTTAAGAACTGACACAGATGAAGACATCCGAACAGCCTGCTGCACCAGGTCGAGCATCCCTGCTGCTGGCTGGGCTGCGCGCCGAAGCTCCCGGGCATGGAGGCAGCGCCTCGTCCCCGGTGTCACCTGCAGCACACACCGAAGCGTGCCCTCCCTTCAGGGGCTGCCCTCGCTGCTCAGCTGCAGGACCACTGCTGCTGTTTCACAACGAAGGAACGATGTGAACGAACTCAAATGATTTTAAAAGTTTATGTTTACAGGCACTGAAACTTTTTCCCAGTTAAAGCCCATCTAGTAGCAGCAGTAGTAATTCCGATATTAACAAAGCAGGAACAATGAAGACTTCCCTTTTTGGCCGGTTGCTGGCATTTCTTTGGGGGTCTGTAATGAAAACGCTACAACATCCTTACTCAGACTACTGGCTTTGTAGCAACTGTCTCCTTGGAGCCTTGGCACGGGAAAGGACACACATGTGTCCAGGCATTTTCCAGGCTGCGGGATTTTCTTCTCTTCTGGTCCCAGCGCTGTGAGACCCCTCCTTTCAGCCTGAGCACCGTTTAAGTAGATCATTTGTTTTCATTACAGGTTTTGCATCTCTGCCTTTCATTCTTGTTAATGAATTTCTAGCGTCTGATTGGAAAACAAAAGCTAAATGCAAACATAAAAAGCGATCTGACAAAGGACACAGCTAAGCGTCTGGCAGCTCTGCCGCACTGGCTGTAGCGAGGAGATGGCCATTTGCTGATTGCCGGGGGTTGACATGACTTGGTTAGTATGCTAATCTAGTCCTCTGCATTTAATATTCAGCTCAGGTCTGAGCAGGCTCGGCAGAGCCCCGGCGCAGGGGAAGGGGTGTCTGCCTGGCAGCACGGACCGCGCGCTGCATCCATGACAGACATAGCCCAACATCATGCCTGCTCCTGCCATGCGCTCGCTCCCCCTCTGGCGCACCCCCTCTCCCCCTCCTGCCCTCCCTGGTGCACGCACACATACATACCATCCGAAAAGCTTTCTGCAAATGCTGAAAAACATGAAATGTGGAAAAGCCATGTATGATTGGCTCGTTTCTCTGCCTCCGCGTCCCCAAAGATTCCCACTTTAATAGACCATGTGTTTCTGCTGCTGGAGAAGCCCAGAGTGTAACGTGCCAAAATTCAGCAACAATGAAGTAAGACGGAGTTTAACATCCAAAACAAAGAGATGGCATTTTTGTAGCTCACTTACAACACAGCAGTCACAAGATGCTTTAAATTTCCCTCTATCCTCTCTCCCCACCCAACCTCAGCCCAAGAGAAAGCCAGCATTTATTAAAATCCGTTCCTTCAGGACAGCGATCGGATGCCCAGGTGGGAAGGAAAGCTTGTTCCTGGTATTCCTGATGACCGTCACCTCTCCTGCGTGCTTGGAGGCAATGAGCTGCAACCCCCTGCCTGGAATAAGAGGTTTCCGATTTCCCGAATTAAGGAAGAATGGATTCCAGAGCCAGTTCCCATGGTCAGGTCCATCAGGTCCTGCAGCCACAGGAGAACTTAATTCCTCAAGCTCCCTTTTCTTTGTTTTCGTAGTGTCACAGCAGTTCTGGAGAGGCGTATGGAGAATCGTCAGCTTCTGCTTGCATTCAGAGGATTTCAGAAGTTGCATTTTTAGAGAGCAGGTCAGATGTGGGCAAAAACGAGTCTCCATCTGACACATAAGCAGACAAAGCTGTTTAACCTCTGAATTATAGCACAGCTCCATAGTTCTCTCTTCTGTTGTTTCATGCTCCAAGCAAACTGCTCCTTGCAGTTCTCCCTCCTGGTGCCAAGCACGTATTCCAGCTGCAGCTCGGCAGCGCGGGGAAATTCCTTCCAAGTCCCCGGCAGAACAGTCGGCGCTTTCTCCGGAGCTGCAGGCTTGATTGTCCTTGATTATTTTATTTCTTTGGCTCTGATCCAAGATGTTCCCTGTCATCATTTCAGTGTCTTTTCTCATAATCCCTTTTCTAAACATCATCAACAATTAACTGATTCTCTCATATCTACAAACACATGCACACACACGCAGGCGCGCATGCACACACACTCCACTGAGTCTCATCAGTGTCTTTTTTGCCTTTAAGTATAAGAAATTACAGCTTCTCATTAGCTGAAGAGCATGTTTTGAAAGGCTTTGTGTTTACTCACTTTGCAAGTGATGCTGGCGCTTTTAATTATTCTCCTTTTGCATATCATAAGCGAGCAGCGAGCTGCTCCAGCCAGCCCGGGCGACGCGTATTCCCAGGAAGGCAGGAGGAAGGGATCGCGTTTTACCTCACTGCTGCTGCTTTCTTCCCTTTCTGTCAGCCAGCCAAGGAATCCCCCCAAAGCTCTTACGTAGCAGATACCAAAACCGTGAGTCACTTTTCGCTCCCGGAGCAATAAGTCCACCGCATCTGTGTGCAGAACGGCGAGCGCGAGGCTGGGAATCTCTCCAGGCTGCCGGCGTGCCCCGGCACCAGTTCTCCAGCGGTGACTTTGTTTTTCCTGCTCTTGCTTTCTCTCCTCAGCTCCCTCGTCTCTTCATTCCTTTTCATGTCGTTCCCATTTTCTTCCTTCCTTCTTCTCCATCCGTCTCCGTTGCTGGCAGCGGCAAACCCAGCAAGATCTGGGTCCCTCTCGCCTTCTGTGGATTTTTTTTTTCTTTTTTTTTCCCCCCCTGTAACTGCAGCTGCCTTTGGCTGCTCACTCTGCCAGGTTGGATCACCAAAGACACACGACTCGCTCACAATGAATAATCAATACAGATATTGATCTGCGGAAAATGTTTGTAAATTCCTGAAAGGGGAATCGGGAACAGCGGGACAGGGAGGCTTGTGGGGGACGACAGGGTGCTTCGGGCAGCGGCTGCAGGCAGCCCCTGGCCAGAGCCCGCGTCCTGCCGCCTCCGAGGTGACGGGTGCTGGAATGCGTGCGCGGGCGGCGGCGGGTGTGCGCGGGGGCTTCTGTATTTTCATTTCTCTACAGCTGCTTCCCCCGAAGAATCGGGAGGCGAGCAGCTGAGAGGCCCCGTCGGTGCCATGCCTTGGCTGCAGTCCAGCACTGTTTTGTTTCCATCATCACACGCCACTTTTAAATTTGCATAAATACAAGGGTTATTTTCCCTTGCGCCTCCAAAAAGATTTAAGAAGGTGGAAAAGTATTTCTGTAAGGAGGGATTACCGGTTTTAGTCATCATTTTCAGGATTTACTTTCGAATCCATGTATTTGCAAGAAAGGGAGGCAGAGAGGAAAATAAAGGGCAATAAGAAGGACTTGGAGAAGCCTAAAAGCTGTTTGAATGTGGAAGAGCCTTAGATTGCAAAAAAACCGCCACGTTCCCCGGTGGGGACCTGCACATGCCAGGTTTGTGCATATGCGGGTGTGGAGTCAGGTCAGACCTCTCTGGCCAGGGCTCTTGTCTCCCCGTGAGCAGGTCCACCCTGGCCAGGAGGTGGGGATGATGACGGAGCTTGAAGCTGCTCTAGAGGTTGTGGTTGGATCCATCTCAAGAGCAGCCTGACCCCATCCTTGGGAGCCATCTCCTGCCTGCTTGCCCACCGTCTGACGGCCCATGTGGTGTGTGGAGCATGTAGTAGGTGTCACGTGCCCAGTTTGCTCCTGGTGTAGCCATCTCTACTCCTACTGCAGGAAAGTCCTTGCCGTGTTTCTTCCGTCTTCATGTCTCTGGTTTTCTGTCTTTCTGGGGAAGGGCATGTACCAAAGGTATCGAGAGACATGGTATTGAGATCATTGAGTATTCAGCCCCCTTTCTGATGCTTGAGGCCAGCAATGGAGGCTCTAAGGACTGCTGAGGGACTGTAGGGGTGTCTGCCACATTGACCAAGCCAGGTGGCCATTGTGGTGCCACCACCATACCCTGGTGGTGTGTGGTGCTGCCTGCCAGCACAGCCGGTTGGAATGCACACAGCTTCTCTGATGGCTTCTGGCCGAAGACAGCTTGCCAGGGCCATCTGGGCTTTTCACCAGCCTCCCACCGCTCACGGGCCCACCTGCGCACACCCGTGTGCGTGTGCACACCCCTCTGCGCACCGCTGCGTACGTCTGCCTGTCAACAGCCGTGAAACCTTCCTCGGCCGACTGCGGTCCTCCCTTCCTCTGCCCGCACGGCCACCCCGCGCAGCAGCCGCCGTGGACGCCCGGCGATAGCCATCTCGGGCTCTGCGTGGGGATGCAATTCCCGCACCTCCTCCCCGAGCGCAGCTGCCGGCTTTATCAGCCCGTGCCAGCAGCGGGGAGGCTGAGCGTGTTCATTCTCTCTCCAGCTTCTGATTAGCTCCCGCAATCCAATTAGCAGAGGCATTTATATCACAAGGGGCTGAGGTGCCCCTGCTCATCACGGCGGCTCAGAGCCAGTCATAAATTCTACCGACACTACATCTTTCCTGTGACATGGATTAATTACAGCTCTGGGCCTCCAAGAGGAGGTTTGCAAATGAAGGTGCCCATGAAATAAGAATTTAGAGAAGGCAGAGCAGAAGGAGTTTCCCGTCCGTGAAGGATGAGGGGGCGATGTGCTGGGTGGCTCAGGGCTGGGGCACCTGTGGACGGTGCGGCGAGGGGCCGGGGAGGCAGGTGGACCGAGCGTGAACTTTATTAACAGAGGGAAGCAAACGGAGGTTGGCTGGGGTATGTTATGAATCCTGTGCCCCATGGCCGTAATGAGAAATTCTTCATAACCTTTCTTTGTATGCTCTGCTGCAGTGCAGATGCTGAAAGTGAAGCTAGAAGAGCCTTAATAAAATTACACTTTTCCACTTGAGATGTTGCAGGCGGTAGCCAGTGGAATAGCTGCGAGAGGCAGGCGAGGCGCTGGACTGTCGGGAGGATTTGGCACTCTCAGGGACAGGGCTGCCTTATCTCTGCTGTTCCCAGAAGCTCCTCCAAATACATGCTGCCTTTTTCTGACACTTCTGCTCCAGAAATAAAGAAATAGTAATTTTCTGGTGCCCTAGTATGGGCTCTGCTCTCCTGGGGCAGCATTCTCGGTGTTGGTCCCCTCAGGCTGTGCTGTCAGCCCCCCTGGAGGTGGTACTTTCTGCAATGGTGCAAGAGCAGGTTGGAAACAGGCTGTACGAGAACATCCAGGAGAGTGATGGGATGAGGGACAATTTGTGTCCTCGGAGGCCTGTCTGCCGTGATCTGGTTCTGTAGCTCTGTGTTTCTCCTTTACGCTCTGGTGCCTGTCCGTTCATTGCACCAGCACCGGCACCTGGCTGTGCCTTTGTGTATCAAGTCCTTACTCAACTGTCTAAGCACTTACTCATTTGTTAGGTCTGCTTAGTTATTAATTTGGGTATGTATCCAGCTGTTAATTTGGGTACGGATCTATCACAGTGTGATGAGCTGGGACACTACACAAGTATTCGATCTGTTGTTTTTTCCCAATCATATGCCAATTTAACGATTCATCTAAGTTATCTATCCATCAATCAGTTTTTAATTTATGTATCAGTCAGTGGTTTTGTTGTTAAGTTTCCATGCGTTTATACTCTTGCCTGTTATTGAAATATAATTACTTAAGAAGTCCGCAAAACTACCTTTTAAATGCATGGGTAGATGGGAATTTTAAAGACATGAGGATGCATATTAAATTTAGTAGCGTGTCAGCTCCGTTTGATCTATTTACTCTGGTCTGCTGACAGATCTTCTGTGTTTGCAA
>NW_009646847.1:610069-648361 GCF_000708025.1 Charadrius vociferus
TTAACTAGGTGAATGAAGCTTTAGCCAAAATACAGCTCTGTCTGTGAAACAGTTGTTCTTCCATTGAGAGGAAATACTGTCTAATCTCTCAAAACAAAAATTCTTTTTACCTCTGTATAATAACAAATGTTGCATTTACTGGCCAATAGATCTATTGTTTATGGTCGAACAATAAGCTGGTTCCCCCAGCTGATACCTGTAACCTGCAGCTAGACAAATTCAGACTGAAGATAAGTTGTGTGTTGGTAAGAGATGAGGTAATTAGCCAACTTACCAACCACTCTTGCAGATTCCTATTCCACTGAAGTCTTTACATTAATATTTATTTTCTGTATATATTTTTTGTATATTAAAAAAAAAAAAAGCTGCAAGAGCAGCTTCAGATCTAAATTTGGGGATGGAATCATCAGACTGTGAGATCACAGCATTCCCTCTGACCTTAACACCAGTACGTCTGTAGGTCTCAAACAGAGCTGGATCCGGTCCTATTTCAGATTTCCTTGGCTTTTGTCAGTTTTGAATCACACCCCCGATGTGTCATCACTTTGGGGAGATCGCTATTGCTACATGTTTATTTTCCGAAGTACAGCTAAGACTTTTCATTCATTACTGTGTAATTGGACTTCTAATAAGACTTTCTTCCGTGTTTTAGTGGACCATAAAATTACACTGGTACGATTTCATCTTAACAGAACTCTGACATGGTCTTCCTTCCTGGTCAGGAATGACAGAATGACCTTCTTCCAGTGCAATATTTTCATAGTTATTCTTTTGATTAAACCTGGCTGAAAATGTTTTGGCATATTTTCTTTCTTCTTGCCCCCACAAAAATGCCATTTAAACTAAACGGATGAAACACATCTATACAAACGCTTCTTGCATTTTTTTCGAGATCTACTTGAAGCAAATCAAGTATTGTGTTTTGTTTCTTTATGTTGTCTATTTTAAGATTCTTGTTTCAAGTTTACTTTTTTGTTCCAAGTGTTCATGCAATTTGTCACGTTGCCCTATATGTTCTTTGACTGACTAAATGAGCAATCGCATGTGTTGAAAACAGTGAAGTGCACTGCAGCACTTTTTAACAAAAAGCACTTTGATGCTTTTTTTAATGGAAAGAGAAAGTTTAAAAACAATATATGAGTGATATCAAAGTAGAATTTGTGGAAATTATGTTAAAAAAAAAATTAAATTTGTTTTAGCCTGAGTTGAGATCAAAGAAAGTTGTAAGTGTTCTGTGAAATGAGAATTCTCTGTTTGGGCTAGTTTCACCTTGCATCTTCCTTCAAGTGAAACGCTTTCTGCAGCACCTCCGTGGCTGTCATGCGGGCAGCCCGCCCTCAGCCAAGGACCGAGTCTCCCACTCAGCCCTAACATAGGAATGTGAAAACAACCTTGTTGGGTCAGATAGCAGCTTTTACTAAGCTGTTTTATTATTTTTCAGGATGAGTTTACTGCATGTTCTGAGATACGCATGTGATCGAAACAAAGTGTAGAAACTAAACTTAGAGAGATTTTATGCAGTGAAATTGAAAACTTTCATCCTGTTTCTACTCCTTCAAGTACCTTAGTCATCTTCAGCTAATTCTTAAACTTGCTGAGGAAGTGGAACGTGATGCTGTCCAGCAATTACCAAGAATTGATAAGTCAGAAGGGGCCATGGTGTTGAAGGTAGACAGATGCTGTGAGGTTTTGTCCCTGCCTTCATGTCTGGAGTATCAAGTGGGAAATAACTTATGTAAACCTAAAGCTTTTTAATTTCATCTTTTTCCTATGGAACCGCTCATTCAAATTGCTGTACAGTTAATTTTCTAGGCCAGAGCTGGTAGTGGTGTAGCTTGGTATAGATCTCCATCCACATGCACCCTATAACAGGTAAAATTTGTGCTGCAACACAAGGAGAACGGGCAAATGTGAGTGTTGGATCAGAGACAAGCACACGTCACTTCTGCTGCTCCCTGTCCTACATCTCTGTGTACCTCACCTGTGTTGCATTCATTTTATATCCTTCTCTTGAGAAACTTCATTCTCTCAGCCTCACAAGATGAAACTTGGCTTATTTCTGTCCTGTTTAACGTCATTCCTGTATCAGCCTCCCACTGCTGTTTCCTGGATTTCAGTCCAGAAAAGTGCTCTACAGACTTGGAGTTGTCAGCACCCATCTGGTGTGAAGACGTAAAATCCGTATTGTTCCCTTGAGATCCTCGGTTTGTCTCCAGCGCCTGAAGGAGGGGGTGCTTGGCCTACATCTCAATTTGCCATCAGGTTGCTTAGTCAGTACAGAAAGTGTTCTTTTTCTTGATGGGTGACTTTATTCTTTTATAAATTGTCCTGCACAAATTCTTCCTGAAAAATACAGTTTAGAGGGAGTATTGTCAAAAATTCTGTCTCTCTATACTTTATTATCCCCTCATTTTTTTTGTCATTTAACTCCAATTATGGGATGCTAAGTGCTTTTGGAAATTTCATTGTTAATATCTTCTTACAGTGCTATTAACGTAAATCAACGTTAATAGTGTCCCAGCAAGTATAAAAGCAATCAAAAATTCAGTACTCACGAATCATTCTGTAATTTCAGCATAAAATGTTAATAGAAATAAAATCCAATACCATAAAATATCAGCAAATTCAACTTTAAATACATGTGATGAATGACTTTACCATTCTGCAGCATCCCATGGACTCCTGCAATGTGAAACCCTTTATTGGCGAAGGTCTAACACACACCACTCCCTCCTTCATCGCCCTCCCAGCACGAGGTGTGCATGGGATCTTACTTTTTCAGAAATTAAAAATCCATCTTCACTGACAATGTGGCATTTGTATTCAGGTGTTTAGTGGTAATAGGAAGGATTACTAGGAATCTGTTAACGTATTCTAGCTAATAGAAACTCACTGCTTCTTTATTGCCATCAGCCTGGCTTGAAGAGCTTCAGCTGCATTACCTTTTATTGAGATTGGGATTTTCTTACAGACAAATCTTTTAAAATGGAATTTAGATTGTGAAGATCCATCAGTTATTTAAAGGAAACTGCTAGGAGAATGGTATAGATTTCTCAAGGAATACAACTCCTGGCCTGAAAATTCAAATTAAAATTACCATTAAAAGGAAAACAAAATCCCCAAAGTGATACATGAACAGTTGTTAGGTATTCAACCTCTAATTTATCACCCCATCAGTCTAGAATCTTTTGCTTTTATGTTTTTTAGTTCACTTGTTTTGATGGATTTGGGCTATTTGTGATGTAGTCTTTGAAAACATGTTTAAGAACCTTTTACCAGTAGAGGTAGGTATAATACCTGAAGGCAACGCAGGGTTAGGTCTCGTTTCTGTAAGTTGCCAGCAAAGAAGCGCCATGCAAGTCTGAGATTTCTGTGATCACAGAAGAAGAAAGCAAGAGTGAGATACCTATAAAGAGAGTTTATTTGAGAAAGGATCTCTTGGTCATTATATAGATACCTCTTCAGTCCTTATTCCCTTTTTTCCCTGTTATCTCACTGTAATGTCCATGTCTCCAGTCTCTGGATTGGTGTCGTTCTGCTGTCTTGGTCCTCTTTCTTCTTTCTCCCCTCATTTCATGTGTGATTCCTCACCTGCAGATGTCTGCAGTAGAGCTGTACAGTGGAGTTTTACAGACCCTTTGAAGTTTGAGTGGGATTTTTGTGACATTTATAAAAAACTTACAAGATGTTAGGAAAAGTTTATGGCATCTTGAGGTACCTCATAAAGGATATCAGCTGCTAAACTGTTCTGTCATTGCTGTCTTTGTGCTTGTCCCCACAAGCATCAGACAAACCAGAGACATTTGCAACCTTTTGGTTATTCCATTTTGGGTGCTTGATGTCCTGGGAAGTTAAGGTAAGTGCTTAAGAACTCAGGCTGTCTCAAGTTTGGGATCCTCATATCTTACTAATTCTTTTCTCCAGAACTTCTAAAAGGAATTTGCATTATAGTAAAGCAAAACTACAAATTTTTGTAAGCATTACTTTAATTCTGGTGACACATCAGAGTTACCAAAATCGTTCTTAAATTGGACATTTATGGTCATTACATTTCCGTAAACAAACGGCCAGAGTGTCAGCTAACTCAGGACTCATCCAAAACCTGCAAAACCAACTAAATTGGCCGTGTGAGAGCTGGCCGGACCTCGGCCTTGATGGGTCAAGGCAGCATCCTGTCCTGACAGCAGGACTTGAGTGGGAGTTCATCCCTCTGGTTATTGCACCTGACTTCAGAAAAACTATTTTTAGCACCTGAAGTAACATGTAATCTAGTTGGTAAATGCTCTGTATTATTTATTGCTGTTCTAATATAGAACATTTGTCTTTTTGAAATGAATCTGAAATCAAAGGCTTTATTCACTGGCATAGCTGCACAGTTTTTCTTTCAATTCAATGGACATCGGATCAGCCCTTGAAGCGGGGAAGCGTTAGTTAGGATGGTTGGATTGAAACCTGCAGCAGTACTTTCATTAGGATTTCAGTTAAAAATTTTCACAAGATTTAGGTTTCTAAGATACTGTGTAAAAACTTCTAACATTTGCTCTTCCCCTTTTTCCTGTCTTCTGCTGAAATGGAAAGTTACTCATCCAGGTAATTTTCAGTGTGAAAATGCCTGTGGAGTCCCACTGGGATGAGCACAGTCAGAAACGGCGAGCGTAAGACCTTGTGTGCATGTTACTGTGCCGGGACGTCCGTGTTGCCTTGCGTTACAGTGGTGTGATATTAAATATTTTCTCATTTCTGCCTCCAAAGTAAATCAGACTTGGTCCCAGCTGTGTTTTGGTGGTCTCGGTTTAGGATACTGCTTCTTCACGTGCTTGGGTTTGCAGATTCTGGTCTCCACCTCATTTGTCAAAGGTTGTAGTGGCATAAGAATAGTAAGGGGAAAATGAGTAATATTTTCAACTACTTTTTTCAGAAAAGTAGTTATAGAGTAATAATTTCAGTAAATATTCAGTGATGAGGGATCACTCTACATCTAATAAAATATGTCAGCTCAGGTGTTGGAAGCCCCGTCGTTGCCATTAAATCTGAGGAGCTTCACTCCAGACCAGAGGGAGCATCTGCCGATGTCCAGGATGTCAATGTCCAGGATGCCAAACCCTGCTCTCTCTTACATGGCAATCTCAAGTTCTTCATTTCTCTTGTATACAACTGAGAGCAGAAGCTTGCCAACAGTTTACTCATTTGGCTTTGTAAAAAGGAGACTCAGAGGGAATCCTTCCATAATAATATATACAAAGTAGCTGAGAAGAAAAAATCACCATATTCAATGAAATAGTAGTAATTAAATGTCAGAACAAGAAAATACAAATATGAAAAGACAAAATATAGGGTTTTGACAGTAATTCAGCTGTGAGGTCCCTTGTCCAAGATCCCTTAAATCAAGGTTTACGTGTGCCTTTTGCAGCAGATGATGCTTTCAGAAACACCAAACTCAAAGAGGAGGTCTAGTGTTAGGAGTCACATTGCTTTGGGGTCTCATCCTGCGCTGCCTCCTCTGACAAAACTGCCGTGACGGCTCAGAGTAGCCTCGGGAGATTCAGATAAGTGCTAATTGTTAAGATTTCTCATACTTAATGGGTGTTTGTGAGGAGCTGAGTTCTTGCAGTCAAAACACAGATCTATGAACTTTTTTGAGTAGTATGTAGAGAAAAATAGTATTTTTCCAAATATTTCAACACTTTCCAGTCCGCCCTCGCGTCCTGTTGATAATTGGAGACTTTCAGTGTTCTTTATCTTTTATTTTTAAAAATTCTTGATTCCCCTTCCTTCTCTTAGCGTGCAAAAATGGTGAAATGCCTTTGTGGGCCATAATGGCTGAACGGACCAAGTAAATCCTGGGGAAGCTCTGCCGGCCATTCGGGGCAGCGTGCCGAGGCTGCCGGGTACTGCCGGGACAGGCACGGCCGCCCTGGAGGGAGCAGCCATGGGGCATCCCACGGTCTCCAGCATCCTCCCCTCAAGGAGAGGCCCATTCGGAGTTTTAAGCGCAAGAGATCACCATATTACAAGGAAGCAAAAGAAACAATCTTTAATCCTTTCAAAGCCCAATAATATTATGTATATTGACTGAAGCCCTATGGAGTGGGCCTGGCAGGGCTTTTTCATTACTGCAGCACGCTGTAGCCTAGCTACCTTTGAAAAGTAACCAATATCGAGAGCCACTTGACATTTGCAAAGGATTATGGGTGTCCTCTCCATCTCTTCTCAAGTTCCCAAATTTACAATGGTCTTAATTTAAAAGTTAAGCCAGGGGATCAGTTGCTTAGTCTGCTGCTGGGCTGCCCTTTAAAAAAAAAAAAAAAAAGGGGGGAAAAAAAAGAGTGTCTGTGTGTGCCTGCGTGGAGAGAAGAGGAGGAGAGGTGGGTAATGAACCTCGCGCGCTGGCGTCACCCGCCTCTAGCCTTCGGCTCCGATCGGCGGCATTTAATTGTGGAAAAGGTATCTAAATCAGGATCAGGCAGACGGGAGCGGACGGTTTCATTCCTGCAGGTGCTGCTGAGATGCAGGGAGCAGCAGCAGCTGGTAATGAGTTGGTGAAAATGAAAAAGGGACATAAGTAGCTTCTTTAGCAAATCCCCTGGAAATGACATGGAGCCTCTGGGATCGATCGGATCGATCCCTCCAAAGGCTGCAGGCTCCTCTCATCCGACTGCCAGCGCAGGAAAAACCGTAATGTTATTATCAGCAAAACTCATAGAAAACCTACCAGGGAAAACAGCGCTCTGTTTTCTTCCTCCCACGGGGCAGCTCTCGGCCAAGAGCGCACGGAGGGAGCGTGCAGAGGGAGCGTGCGGGGAGTGCAGGTTTTAGCACTGTCACTCAGAGGTAGGGGTACGGTGCTGGGGACACCTCGATCTGTTCACAGCTGTAATGACAGTAACAGTGGCGGTCCTGGTCCCGGTTCCAGTGCCGGCGCCACTGCGCTGCGTGGAGGAGAGCTCCTCTGGACACCGGAGCCATGGCTGGTGGATGCTGGGCCCTGGCTGGGACGGTGCTGCTCGCCAGCTGCCCGTCTGGTTCCAGTTTAGGGCTCGCCTGCAGTGCAGCTGTGGAATTTGGGTTTGCATCTGCCTGGCCAAGAGGTGGGGAGCAGACACCCGTCCTGCAGAGCAAGCAACGGGGGAAATGGGGCCAGGGATGGGAGGAAGGTGTGGGGCGTTCAGAAGGTTTCTGACAAGCTGTTGGTCTTCCTCCCATCGTGTATCTGCTGTCATCAGCCCTAGTTTGATTATGATTTGCCCTATAACACTTTATGAGGCTTGCATAATTAGTTTCATATCCTTAATCTGCAGCATCAGCTGAGCTTTCTAAGCCCATGTTTCTGGCCAGGCTCTGAATTGCCTTCTCACATAGGGAGACATCAGCACACCAGTTCACATCCAGTCTTGCAGCTAAATCTTTGCTGTCTTGAAGTAAAAGGATCCTCCAAAGCAAACTGTTGGATCTTCTCCAGAGCTCCGCAGAAATGGGGCAAGAACGGTTGTACTCCAAGACTTACTCTGGGAAAACTTGTCTTAGATCTCCCAGTCACACACTTAAGTTCAAGGGGCCTTGCCTCGAAGAACTCAAAATTTCTTTGTTCACCTTTCCATAATCCTGTTGGGGAGAAGGGGCAATAAATTTGTTTTATTACGTCTGTCCTGGAAAATGTACATGCAAAGCTCAGAGATCCCATCGCAGGTGGGTCCGATGCTCTGTGGGATCGTGTCAGTGCATGGCCTGAGGTGGGGGCAGGCTGCTGGGGACCCCCAGGGGACCTGTGCTGGTAGCCAGGCTTGCTTGGGCTGCTCCATGGTGCAGCTTGGGTCACCCCAGGCTCCTGTAAGTGTCTGGGCTATTGCAATCTTTGGGCTTTACTTTGGGCCCTGCGCTAAATGCAAATAATGCCCAAGATAGTCAACGGTTAGGACATGTTACTGGCTTTTGGGTTGGGCTTGTGCTCCACAAAGTGGGATGATCATTTGGATCTTTAGGACACAATATTTGAACTAAACTGAGTCATTAAAGAGGTGCTTTGTTACTGCGTGCTGTTCATATACCCTCTAACATAAGGATATGAGAATATTGATTTTACCCACTGGAAAGTTTGCCAGTTTGTGAAAAGTCCTTATTCTCAGGAGTTACAAACATCGCTGTTTCCACAGAATCAATTAAACTAACATCATCTTAGTATTTCTGAGTAACAGATCTTAGAGGACGTATACATGTTCGTATATGACCTTTGTAGCAAGACCATAAATTGTGAAATACAAGGGTTGAGGAGTATGAAATGAAACTAGGAAATGAACTTAAGTTAGAATAGTGTTATGGAAATATATGTAACATTTGTCGTTGGAATGGTTTACGATAGTAAAAATAGGGATAGATAGGCCACTTCAAATCCATAAACTATTCAAATAAACATGCAGTTGCTCTAAAAATTGTATTGTCTGAAAAATGTCATTAATTTTGGATCCATTTGTCTTTCCCTTCGTAATGAGCTAAATTAATAGATTCTCATAAACAACATCGATACCTGAAATATTTATTGTTTATACAGGGTGTAGGACATCTTGATGACGTGTGCTTACTGACACAGCCATCTTTGTTCATCTTAGTGGTTGTCTGGTGGCTTTAGGAAAGGATGAGACCAAGTCAACCAAGTCGGTGGTAGCGGACTGCCATCATACAGGCACACCAAACAGCGAGCGTGGCATGCCGGTGGGATCCTGAGTTTCGGGTGGGAGCTGCCGAGGCGTCACAGGGCTGCACAGAGGGCATGCGACAGTGGACAGGGTAGGCAGGTATTTGTCAAAAACCTGCTGGGACTCCTCACAAGATGTGCTTAACCTAACTCATTCCCACAAAGCGTTTCACGACTGACAAATCTCATGAAAAAATGCTGCACTGGAAAATTTCTGGCAGATTTTACAGCTGCGCTCAGGCCTGGTTTGGGACTGTGCTCTCAGGTGCGCATCATGCTACCGAGAAATAAAGACTGGCAATAAAAAAGACCATTGGTTGTTGACAAGATCACTCCATAGCAATAAAAGTGAGGTCAGTATAGGGGCATGATAATCTTTCTGATTGTATGAAAATTCGGATTAATTTTTATACTTTCTAAACAACTTGATTTCTGAGTAGCAGCAAGGCAGGAGTGCCGGAGCAAAGCGTTTGGCTGTGTTCTTACTACTTGCCTCGTTGAACTGTCTAATTCCTTTAAGTCTGCAGTGGGAAATAAGATGAAAGACGCTATGGAAGAGCTAAATAGAAACTATCCTTCGAAACGGAGTGAGATCAGAGCTTTGGTGATAATTCTGCTTCTCTTATTTTAATAACCATCTTTATTGTTGTCATGTTGTCAGTTTGCTGGCAATGCAAACTTGGTCTTGTGGAGGCACCCCACCTTGTATTTGGTCTTAATGTTAGAAGAAAAGACCCTCTCGGGATAAATGCTTGATTTGGAAAAAAGTGACAGCAGAAATATTTTCTTTTAAATCAGAATATGTACTTTGGATAAAAGCTGCCTTTCCAGGTCACCTCTCAGATTTGCCAGTTTTGGTCTGTTTTCCCTGCAGTCTGCTGCTGGCAGTCCCCTGGGAGGCTCGAGTGAGGTGATGCCCCAAACTGAAAACTTCTGAGGAGCAAAGGCATTTTATCACACAATTACAGGTGTAATAGAGATTTATAATTGCAGTATAGCCAGATTCTCATACTGAGTGGCTAGATTTTTATTTTGACTCTGTGAACAGTAAATATCACAAGAGATTTAAAGCATGGACTATCGAGACAGGCATGGTAACCTCGCATTAATATTTTTTACATATCCTTTTTCCTCGGATTTTTTTTTTTTATTAACATTTCTATTTGTGTCATTTCCCATAAGACTGGTTTCATGTGACATTGTAAGGTAAAGAGAAAATACGGGATATTTTTCTCTTTAAAGCTTGGTACATGATAAAGTAGCACAGCGTTGGTGACAGACATACTTATGGTGGCAATCCCAAATTAGAGAGCAGTTGTAGCGGACTTTAAGAGCCTAATGCAAGTCCCTAGATGCAGGGATTCAATGCCCAGGTGCTTGTGCTGTAGCAGCAGTCGCTAGCTGGATGTGGTTCACCGTGGTGATGCTACAGCCAGGCCCCAGTGCCGGGGTTTGTGGTGGTGTGGTCAAGCTGCAGGGTACCATTCGCTCCTTCAGGTGATGCTGCCTGTAAACTGTTGCCAATTTAGATGCAGCAGCATTATTCTAAAACCTGATGGATGTTTTGTTTTTTTATTTAAAACCCATATCTACAAATTAGTATGGACTTTATCCTTCAGGCAGAGAAAGATACGTTTATTATGAAAGTTAAAAACATCCTAACTGTTCACAAGTGGAGACAAATCTCTGTGCGCACCATCAGATAAAACTAGCCAGGTTTTCCCAGTATGTCGCTTGCAAATACACAACAAACCTCATAATTTGCAGGACTTCCTTTAAAAAAAGTCATCACACTCTCACTTCCACCCCCCTCTTTTAATTTCTGCACACAGCCCCGTGAATCGCGTTGCTTTCGTAATGTTATCTCCATTATCCTTTCTGTCAAAAAAGTCTGCCAGCTTTTGGAAAACTCTTGACAGACTGTGCAGCGCTTTCCTGAGCTGAGCCGAAACCCTGCTCTGTATGCTACAGGTTATTAGGGTTAGCAGAAAGAATGTGCATTTATTTACTGAAGGTACTTTATAAATCAATACCTTGTTTTTGAACTCAGGTCAATAGGAATAACTCAGAAACACAACCAACAACTACTGCAACCCTAAAACAGCACTTTCAACGTATTGATTTTTTGAAGAGTATCTTTTCCTGGCATTATTCACACAATGTTGATAAACAGTTTCATGCAATCAAAATTGTAAATAAGTATGAGTGTGCATGCACATATATGTGCACAAGTGCACATCTGTGAAACAGAAAAAGCTTTTAATGTTGTGTGGGAATTATAAAAAAGCAAAGTCAAGAAGTGATGCTATTAAGGTTCTTATAAGGTCATTCATGTTTTCCTTTAAAGTTACAGAATAAAATATATTGTTGAGGGTCAGTAAATATTAATATCATTAACTTGGCCTCATTTGCAGATAGAGCATTATGTAAATACTTGACAATTTTAAAAAGCAATAGCTTCAGGTCCTTGTTTGATTAAAAACAATAAAAAAAAACCCCAAAACCAGATACGCACATGCAAAGCGAGGCCAGTCTGGCCACTGGAGGAACTTGAGAGCTTCCTGGTTCCAGAGTTTTTAAATTTTGTATTTAACTCCGTAGCTTTGGCATTACTTAGAAAGTATTTTTCCATCTTTAATTTAATGGTTAGGTTTCCCAAAGCAAAAGAGAATGAAAAAGCCATCTCTCTTTATTCACCCTGGAACCAGATTGCTTTTTATTATGAACATACTTAAACCCCTTAGTTAACAGACATCTGTAAAGAGTTTGCAAGAAGTGCGTTGCAGCTTCTGAGAAAGCCTCCAGGTGCCAGACCACTCATCCCCATCTTACCTCTGCGAGAGTGTCAGAGAGCCGGCTGAGATCTGTTTCCATCATTGAAGAAGCAAATATTTAAGACTTATACTCCAAATTAATTGTCATTTTAAAAAATAATAATACTTAATGCTTTTTGTTGTTGTTGTTGTTCATTCTCCTTGGCCCAAAACAGAGACCAGCTCCTTATACACCAAGTTTTTTCCATTTTGGCCTTTTTTTTCATTGGTTTTGGTTTTGGTTTCTGAGGAGAAATGCAAGGATGCTTGCAGCAGAATAATGAGAGATTTTAAAAGTTTTACAGTTAGGGTGTAAAGAAGAGTATGTATATTAGAGAGCTTTTAACCAAGCAGAGGAAGATGCATCAAACTCTCAATAGCTGAAAGTTGAAGTTTGTAAATTGATATGAGAGATGCAGTGTAATTTTGTAACAGGTTGGTTAGTTAAGCAGTGGGACAAATTATAAAGAAACCAAAAATATTTACATCAAAATTAAACCTCTTGTGAAGATATGACCTGAGCTTTATGAAACAGTGATATTATTGATATCAAAGTTATTATGTGTAATTTGATTTCCTGAGTTATTCAATAAATCAATCTAAGTAATTATAATGAATACAACTTCTAGAAATGTGGGATTTGTGCTTCATGGAGGATTTCAATATTTTGAAAAATCCAAATTGGGTCGAAGCATAATTTTTAAATCTAATTTCCAGCAAACTGAAATGCTTGTACTCTAATCATTGCAATTTTCTTAAACTAGAAAGCCTCCTGCTACCCCAGTAGGGCCTGATGGACATCACGACTCTGGCTGGTTTTGTGGGTTCTCATGTGGGATGCTGAGAGGCCGAGTGATTAGCCCAGCTGGCCCTGTGCAGATCTTATTTAAAGGCCCATTTAAAAGAGCCCAGCTCATGGTGGCAGCTTGCTAAAGTGTCAAAAAAAAAAAAAATTAGTATTATGTAAGTAAAGGACTTTTTATTTTAAACTTAGCATTTCAGGTTAAATAAAGTACTATAAAAAAATGAGACAAACGCGCAGCTTCCCAGCTGAAGAGAAGCAGCAGAGGTTCTGTGCAGTCTTTGGGTTGAATTTCACAGGCTTTTCATTACATTTGCAGAGTTTTATAAACAATTGTTAGGACATTTTCAGATGCTCTTTGCTCCGTTTTTGGCTTTGTCTCTTTTCTCCTTCACTCATTTTCATGCAGTAAAGCTGATTCATCCACAGTCTTTCCCAGTTTGAATTTGGTCCGGGTCAGGTTCTTTTCGGGGGGACACTGGAACCCCTCTCACCCCTGTGAACGCAGTGCAGCCAAAGGCAGGGCGGGAGGCTTGGAGGAGCAATGTGTGGTGGGGGAAGCTGAGATCCCTTTGCTGTGAGGCAACAGATTTGCTGTTTCGTTATCTTTCACCTTAGGAGGAACTCTATATCGTCATTGGCATTATCTCCCCAAGTCGTGGTGGTGTTGGCATTCCTTAGATACTGTTTATCCAGCGTTGTAATAAATCCACTTTTGTCTCCAGTAAGTATTCCCTCCTTCTGATTTGAAGACTAAGGTATAAAAGTCAGAACCTATAGCTGTGCCCACCACCACGGTACAACGCCATGGAGAGCTGGAGGCTCACAGCTGTGCAAGGCTGGTGGCTGTCTAGGGCATGGTTATACCAAGAGCGTGCACAAATGCAGAATCACATGGAGCTCAGAAGAGTGAGAATAAGAACAGCAGAAACCCAAAGAGTCATTTTAATTAGGTCTTCTTCAGTGTCCCATTCCCTGTAAAATCTTCTGAAACAATAAGTTCTTCCGCAAGTGTCATCTGTGTGCGATCAGCACCCACCTGCCCTGCTGAGGAGGGACCTCCCAGCTCCACTGCACTTGCTGCGGCCACAGCTCAGAGCTCTCACGACCTCTCTTGCCTCCTGCCAAATGTGTAGGATGATTTGTGGCTTTCAGTATTCAGGATGTCTTTTCTCACAGAAGTATCTATGAAATTCTCAAGACGTGTCTGAAGATCTTGCTATTAATGTAGATTTCTGCCACTTCATGACATCATAATGCCTGCTGTCATGGGTGCTAGATCAAGAAAGAATAAAATCTAAGTATACCTGTATCTTATTAGGGATATTTTCCAGGGGGAAGAATGCCCCTTTAATCAGCTATCCAAGCTTTTCAATACTCTATGCCTCAGATAATTTTTAATATTTTTTTAAGTTGGTGTTAACATCCTCTTGGACGCTGGACTTCATAGGGAAAGCCCTAGACTGCACCACCGCACAGGCTTGTTATTCTACTTATTTATACTCTCACAGTGCCTAAGGACACTCATGAACTCCAAGACAAAATACAAACACAGGATAGCAATGCAGTCTCTTCCCCAAATTGATGCAGCCATGCCATGAATCAGCTGAACCCTCATATGGACACTTCAGTAAGAGCTTCAGACTTTTATGACAACCTGATGGTGGAAGAAATCCTTTTATCTTTAAGCTTGCGGAAAGTCTGTTAAAGGTGTGCAGGGTGATGTGGGTTTTTATCTGCTATTTCAGATACTGCTGTACTCCTATAAAGAGCTCTCTTACAGCATCTCTGAACTGAAAGTCAGATTATCGGGAAATCCACCTGCACATAGAAATACCAGAACTGAAAGGCATCGGTCGGGCATATATAGCACCGAGAGGATTATTGGTTTAGTTCATGGTACAGGGAAATGGGCCAGATGGCCTCTGGAGGGACGTCCCCGTCCCGTTTTCCAAGATTTTCTGAACAATGGACAGGCATCCTGATGTGTGTGCTACAAAATCATTTTAGTAGCTCTGCTGTCACAGATAGTTCTGGCAGACCACCTGAACTGGCAGTCTATGGGCACTTCCATCCCTCCTGCAAGGTACTTAGCTCTTCTTCCATACAGGATCTTTCAGAAGGATGCCCCATCCACCTGAATCATACTTGATCACACTTAACATGGAAGATGCTTACTGGCTAGCTACCTTGGAGAGAAATTGTTTTCAGAGTTCCAGATTTTACTATTGCATGCCATAAAGCATTTCTACCATCTGTACATATGCTACCGTAAGAAATATTTATACTTCTAGCTCATCAGTTAACCCCTTACAAGTTTTATTCTGTATTACTTTTGTCTGTTTTTACAGTACAGCTGGTGATAAAATATGGTAAACATCCACCCATAAAGGTTCTCACAAGATCTTCTCATCCTTCATTAGATGAATTCTGTAAGTCTTACGTATGTTTTTGCTTGAAATGAAACTCACTTTTCTTGGGATTTTGATGTATCAAGAGAATTGATAGTAGCTGCTAGTTGTTGGGTTTACTTCACCACCTGTCCATCCAGTCTCCTGTCTTCCTATAGCGTAAAAGACTTTCCACACAGTATAACACAGCATTTATGAGACCTTCAGGCCTTACCCAAAAGTCATCTCAGACTTCCATATAAATCTTTTTTTCCTAAATTATAGTTCAGTGAGAGGGAAGCCAGGCTGAAAAGTCGAGATTGCTCATAGTAATGTTTTTCTAACGCAGAGGAATAGACATTTAAAAAAAATGTCTCAAGCCTTTGGTAGTTTACTTGGAAAGAAGGACAGGCCAGTCAGTATTGACTCAGATTTCCTAGAGTGATTTGCAGTGCTATCAGTGTGCATGATACTAGTAGGATCAGACCCTCTGATAAGATTAGAGCTCCTTTTGCTAAGCAATGACCTGTTTCCTGCAGAAGCATCCCCGTTTTGGAGCTCCGAGGCAGCAGAATGGAGATGGGCACATACGCTCTTACAGCATTGTGTCATATCAGAGACGTTTGTCCGTCCTTTCTGGTCAAGGCGAATGCCGCCCTTGCCACAGGGGACTGCCTCTGAGTTATTCAAATTGGCAGAAACGTGGAAAAGTGCTTGAAAAAGCAGCAGTTGCTTACCTCAATGTAAGAGAAGCTCTTTGTAGCTCACTGTCCTTGTTCATGATGAAGCTGCATTCTCTAATAACAAGCCTATCTGTAGACCAGTGGTTATCTCCTGTTACAACAAAAATAGCATTAGTTCAGCTCCCATGTAAGGGACATGCATTATTAATTTCTTGGGTTTTAGCCATACGCTTTGCAGTCCCTTATTAGCTGTATGTGAGAGTAATTTCTGGGGTACAAATTTGCTCTAATTCAATTTGGGTAAGAAAAATATCTTGATAATTTAGGTTATGATATGCCTCCAGCTGCTCAAATTTCCTCCTTGCCTATCAAGTTTGTCAATTTGTCGTCTTTTCTGAAGAACTTGTTGCCTACCTTTGGTATCTCAAGTGAACTCCATGATCTCACCCTGAGGTGTTAAGAATCGCTGAGGGCTATCAGAACTTGTGTAAATTACAGCGATGCAGACAGCATGTTGAAAAATCAATAAGTAATGAAATAGTACTGCAGTGAAGTAGCCAAGAGAGCAATGGGTGAAAAAATCCCAAGGACTCGGTTTCATTTTGTCAAAGTATAAAAGATAATGTTCTGCTGTGATGCTATAAAATCATCCCCACTGGCCAAAGAAAATTGAAATACAAAAGAGCAGTGTAGAGGTGCGGGTGCGCTTCCTCCTGAATTCCGAGTCCCCCTCCCCTTCCATTAGCGTGCCGTGGATGCTGTGGTGGTGATCTGGGCAGGCATCCCCTTTTCTAATGAAGCAGTGGGTATGGCTTTTCTGCCTTTGCATGCTATGGACTAATGTCAGCTCACATCAAGTGTCATTTAAGCCTCTTTCTAATTCCCAGTAATCCTCACATCTACCCATCCTGAGTTGGTTATCTCATACTGGCAAGCAGGGAAACACCAGCAGAACATTTGCCACTGAAACCCAGCACTTCATAATGCTTTCGCAATATGCCAGAAGAAACTCATCAAAGGTTTTATGACATACTTGAATTTTGTCTTCGGTGTTTGTATCAGAAGGTCCTTCTTAACCTAAGACTAAGCATTTCTGAAATACAATATGCTATAGTAAAACAAATTGCTCTGTCGGCAGGCGAATCCACAAGGCTTAGTTTTCCATGAAGTCCATGCCTTATGCCCCCTCTGTCTATCCCATGTCTATATCTACAGCTCTTTCCAGCTCTCTGGCATTTTGGCTGTGCGAGGGACGATGTGTTGTGGCTAATGCAGTCGAGACTTACGCTGGCCGCTCTGCCAGCTGCAGCCGCACGGGCTGTGCAGCAGCTGGGCTTTCTCTCCGTGGGAACGTCGTTTCCTCCAAGCGGCAAGCAATTTCTCAACATCTTTAGTAACACAAAACGTCTTTGAGACTTTTACTGTTCTTTCATTTTGGCTGAAATTGGCCAGACTGGGAGTGAGGTGGGAACTGCCAGGCAAGCAATCTCGTTTCCCGATTAGGTCCTTAGAAAATCAGGTTCAAAAAGAGTAATTCACTCAAAAGGAGAAGAAAAACATTGAACTGAAACAAATTTTCACAAGCTGGATGTTGCCATGAGAGTCTTTCATTTAAATCCATAAACTATGAGATTCTCTGGAATGAATTCTTAGAGTTGATGAGTTTTTTCCACATGGATATGTAAGATAGTTAAAATGTATTTAAACAAAATGAATGAGTGAAATACCACTAAATTAGACGTGTCTTGTGAAAGATAAACCAGCCTGCATTCTTGTGTTAAGGGAGAGTCCCCCCACTTCAGCCTTTCATGGCTAATCAACCTATTATCCTCTCTATATATCTGCCTGTAAAAAGAAATGGGTTTAAAAGACAGTGAGCTGCTGTTTGGTCCCGAGAGGCCTAAGAGCCAGGTTCAAATAATGGTCCTTCACTGGTTTTCTCTTGATGCTTTTGTCTGTGTTTTTCTGCGTGCTGCCTGGAAAGGTGCGTTCTGTGTTGTCTTCTGGGGAGACCTCTGTCAGAGGCGGACAGAGAAATGCAGTCCTCGGGAAAGGAGGAGAGAAAATGGTTTCCTTAATGTGCACGAATGATCTGTTTGATATAGATTAATGCTTACTGTTTAAGCACACACGGGATTGAAAAATCCTTCTGGAAGACTGGGTGTGCTGCTGGCTGCGTTGGGGAGAGCAGGCAATTCAGAGGATACTAGTTCCATTTCATTGGTTCCAATCACCTCTATAGACCATCAGTGTCTTTGTTTAACCTTCCATGATTTTGTTTCATTACGGTGGTATGCAGAAAATGAACAGCCACTATCGCCACAGCTAGAGAATATCTTGAGCGAGATGGCAGGGAGCTTATATTTAGTCGTTCAACAAACTCAGGTTAGGCTTTAGTGAAAAGAGCTCTATTAACTTCAGTGACTTTGGAGAGGGTCCTTTGTTCTTTTCAAAGTTGTTATGGGTTACAGAACTCAAAAGCCTCTTTTCTTGCCCATTATTAAAGCAGTGCAATGAATCACTGTATTTGGCATGAACACTTTGGAGCGTTCCAGATACTACAGGCTTGTTTGCAAGGAGGTAGCATGTAAATACTAAAAAATCTCAAGGAATTTAATGGAGTAGAATATGTAGACCTTGGAAGCAGAAAGCATTCTTTACACACGAGCATCCTGTTGGTGTAAATCTAAATATGCCATCGTGCTTTCATATGAAAAACTCAGAGGAAACATTTATAAGCTGGTGACATAGTACAACTTTTTAGCCTTTCCACGCTGTCAGACACAGCGTGCGGTGTGGACACCCCCTCGTTTCCAAGACAGTGTCTGAAGAGCCTTTTCTGCCCTCCAGGCTGGGGACTCCACACAGAGCTTCCCTGCCTTTTAGCGTCGCCCTGACAAGTCCTCTGCTGTCACTGTGAACTCTGGTGAGGTCTGGCCAGTATCCCTGCCCTGTGGACATATTCTGAGACATTCTGTGCTAGTGTTTCGCAGCACAAACCCTTGGTAGTTATACTTCCCATTACAAAATGCTATTTTCAGCTGCTTCTACCTTTGTGAGGCATAAACCACTTCAACTGGAAATTCTCCACGTCTACCACAGGCTTTCTTTTTTCCCTCCACCAATCAAGTAGTTGATTCCTTTAAGAAAATAGTTAGGGATACATTTTTTTGTTTACAGTAAGGAATTCTACCAACCTTTTCTCCAAAAATCTCTAGCCCAGATTTCAAACTTTACATTTGGCAGTGGGTAGATTTTGCATCAGGTATTTATCTTTTGCAGGTTCTGTGAACATTTACCCACATTGTAAGCTTTAAAAGAAAGTTCCAAATCCTGCATTTCTCACATGTTCGGGAGGGTGAGGTTAGATCTGAACAGATGCCCACGAGGCTCCATTCGCGGGGGGCACACTTCGGCCAGATGGTGAGATCATCCCTCAGTTTCAGCTCCGAGCTCTTGCACGCTGTACCATGTCTACACTTAGGCGTTTACCCTAGCGATGCGTGATGCTCTTGCAAATTTCTGTGGTTTTGGTGTTTCCTGCCTGGCATCTTCGCCCCACGGTGGAAGCTACAGAATAACATTGTGTGGCACTTCTCATCCCTTCCCTATGAGAAGGAGGAGCCTCCTATTTCTACGTTACATAGGCTCCACGACAGCTCCACGAGGTCTGTCGTCGTCTGGCACTTTGCCATTGAGAGAGGACCATCACCAGCTAAGGGGAGGGGATAAGATAAGATATTCCATATCTAGCCTCTTACCGTCTCTGTATTGAAACAGCGAGACTATGTGGATGGCACCACCTTTTTCCAGGAAAGGAGGCTGATGAAAGCAGGAGAAGGCTGAGTCAGCACCATCTGCCTCCGGATGTAGGTGGAGGGAGATGTTGCTGACCAAAGCCAGGCTAGCTGCGTGGCGTGGCGTATGCTGGGCACCAAGTTCCTGTCAGAAGTACGGGGATAATAAAAATGCCAAATAATGTTGGTGCTGCCTGGTGACACACCATGGTGGTATTAGCATGATCCATAGGCTGCCCATCCCGAGTCTGAGCCGTGCTGGGCAGTCTGTCGTTCCTGGGCTCTGAGTGACCCCTGCTGGGGCCAGCAAGAGAGGAGGAGGAAGGACCAGGGGTTGTGGTGGAGGACGATGCTGTCTGCAGAACCCCTCTTTTGTGTGCTCCAGAAGTTGGAAGTAGCGAATCAGCCAAAGAAAAGGAGAAGAAAGGATTATTTGATGGTTAAGATGGTTGAATGCTGCCTTGGAAAACTGATTGTTTTCCCTTCCTTTGCCACCTTTTTTCCTTTGTGATGCTAGTTAATTCACTTCAACCTAACTTTTCACAGACTGTTACTAATTGGGTATTCTTCAATTTCTTCACGGTTCATTTGAGATGCAGGGGTCTGAATTTGTACTCACAACTGCTACTGAAGACCATTTTGGACACATAAGGAGTATTCTGAGAAAACAGTTTGTAGACCTCTCTTAATTAGGCATTCACAGTTAGAAGATACTTTTCCTTTAATCACTATAGATCTCAGGTTCTCAGTCAGTAAAATAGAAGTAATAATAGCACCTTGTATCACAAGGGATTTGAAGAAAAGCTTACAAGGAATTTAATAACTTGGATGTCAGGGCAGCATTTGTATTGTATAAAGTAAATAAAGGGGCCCATGCATTGAGCAATGAGGAAAAAATATGTATGTATGTTCTATATACTGAATCAAAATTGTGAAAATGGGAGGATAAATACTGTGTACCCCCCAATTTATAACCTGTATAATGAGGGGTGAGGGGTGGGGTGGTGGTGCATGTCTGTCTGCATTTCTAATCCAGTCCTCTTTCATGTTACTTTCTCTGATACGTCATTAACAGACCATTTTAAGTGTCTCTGTCTTCCCACACAAACATCTCCAGCCAAACAAAGTCCTTTTCCCAAGAAATCCTTAAAACTTAATTCCTTCCGTGAATCGTTTAAAATGAAATAAACCAACAGAGGAATACATTTTTTGCAAAGGTGATTCACCAGGAAATATTCACCACCTATTCAAATCACGGCGCAATTGCTAGTACTTGTCTTCCTGAGCTTCCTTTTTCATGAACACCTCCGTTCTAGTTACAAGCATTTTCCCTTACCAGTATCTTACGCACATGCAAGTTTAAAATTCAGTTTGGGAGATCTTCTATAGCAATTTAGAAATTTGTTTCTATATCTGTGTTTCTTCCAGCAAAATCAAATTGCATAAAATTTGGTGGAAAAGCAACTGCAGTGAAGTGTGCCACGCAGGCTGTTTTTACAGGTAAATTTGAGAGCATTCCCAAAATTTCACATTCACCCGGCTGTGTGAGCAACTATATAAACACGCCTGCTAGACAAAACCAGAATGAGCGTTTCTACTTTCATACTAAAGAGTACAACAAAATAAGCAGTTTTATGAGCTTCAAGAGCAGTTCTTCCTGCTGTGTGCAGATGGTTCGCTGGTGTTGAAGCCGATGATGGCACTTGAGATTTAGGTTACAGTTTTGGATATTCAGTGTCAGAATGCTGGTTGGTTGTATTTTGCTTGTTTCCACCTTTGCAAATAGCTTTTCTGCCTGGCGATCGAGGCCCGCAGGAGAACGTCAAGGGGGACAGGTCTGCCATGCTTAGCCCAGGCTGTGGAGAGCCATTTCCACAGATAACCATGGTGGGCTTTCCCAAGACCTGCCACCCACCTTGTAGTGTGAACCTGTGGGGCCTGGAGAGGCATGGGAACTATACTGTTAGTGAGAAATAGGCTTTTTACGGTTTTGAGGACAGAAAATAAAGAAACTGAAGGAAAATCATATTTAAAAGCTTTCTATAGCGCTTTCTGCTCGGAGCCCTAAAATCTTGAAGCAATGCCGTCAAAGCTTTTCTGAATGACTTGATGAAGGTTTTTTTTGTTTTGGTTGCGGCACTCTCGGGACTCATTGGAGTGGCAGGATTAAAATTAATTAGAGGCTGTTTGGAGGGGGCTTTGGAAGATAGCCTCAGGCTATACTTCAGTCTGGTTGTTAGAAGCAATATCATCACCGCCTCCTCTTCCAGTGAACAGACCTGCACTGGTGCGGCTGGGGGGAGCCACAGAACATCCAACACAGACATCAGAGCAAAGACTTCCTCCCAAAGAGATTACTTACCACAAAACCAGTGGATCTACCTGCTGACAACCCCAGAAATATGTCTTGTTTCATTTTATGGTTTCTAAAAGAGGCTGCTTTATGAAGCTCTCCAGAATCTTGATGAAATATCCATGTGAAGATGTTCATTTTCCTCCTTTCTTACCATGAATAATGTTGATTAGCATGTTTGGGAAGAGATGAGAGAAAAAGCTCTGCTTCAGCAGCTGGATTTTTTGTTTTGTTTTGCTTTGCTTTGTTTTGCAAAGAATGGGTAGACATAGGAATGAGTGAAGAAAATTGACAAATAGCCATTTCAAACCCACTTGTCAGCTTGACTTTGGATTTTCCTCATCGAGGAGGGTCAGTTGCAGAACTGATAAAATGCTACATCTCCAAATTTGTGTCAAGTTTTCATATGTTTTATGCATTTGTAGACTAGTAGATAACCCTTGATAGTTAATCCCTCTGCTACGTGGAGGTTAATGCTTAGCTGATCAGTATTCCGACATAGATATAGTTAGTAGAATGCAAGAATTTAAACTTTTAGGATTAATTTTAACTTGTAGTCAAGTCCTATGGAGTTTGTAAGAGCTGGCATTTCATACACAGTTCCTGACTTTGTATTACAGTGTCTCAGAGTAAGGTGAGACGAAATCTGGCTTTCCTGTGGTAGTAATTAGTAGAAGTAGCTAAGAATTTTAATTATTAATAGTTAACAGTGGTAATAATTTTTAAAAACCGCTAAACTAATCCTTCTAGAAGTAGAACAAAAAGTAATTTGATTTCTCCAACTCTCTTTTTTTTTTTTTTTTCTGATTTCCTTTTCTATTCCAGTAATATCTGCTTATCAAAATTACTTAAATATGCAAGAAGAAATAACGGAGTTTAGTATGTTTTTCCCACTGCATATGCCGTGTGCCTTAGAAGAAAGTAAACAAGTTCACACAAGGCTTCATAATCCGGTGCAAGTGTTCGCTCTTCTTAATGAATCATCCCAGAACTGGCATTATCTTTCTCTGTGCTGAGCTCTAGCAATATCTAGAAGAGCTGTATCTTCGTGGCATTCTCAGAATTTTAACACTTATTTAGAAATATATCTTTGTATTTCCGATAACAGGAGCAGTAATTGTGTTGTTTTCACTCAGCATCTTAGGATTCCTACAATGTCAATTGTGAATATTTAGTGCTAAAAAAATGCAAAATAACAAAATAGCTAAAATTCCAGAAGCGGGAATTGTTATCCTTAGGGTGTGATTAATAAGTCCTTAATTGAAAACTTAGTAAAAATATCAATGTACAATACCAGAACAAGCAGCACATGCTATTTAAAAATAATAAGTCTTGTGACTTACATTAGGATTTACAGGTTTTCTGAGTCAACATTCTAAAAATGTGGATGGCAGGCATTCAAAGTTGAATGTTCCTGGGATCATGATAGCAAAACTTAATCATTTTCCACTTTAGACTATAATGGAGTTTTTGAGGAGTAAGTGATATTAGGGCAGAAGTGTCTGTGAAGCTGAGCTCCTCTATGAATTTTAAATACGATAAGTAACCTTTCCTAAATTTTCCCAAACCAGTGAATAATTGCTTAGGGGATAAAGAACATAATTCAGAGCTAGAGGACACAGCTCTTGATCCTAGAAAGAAACAGAGATGACTTTGGAGTCTTGGTTGATGGCCAGATGAGTAATTCTCATCTTCCTTGGGTGTGTCTGGAGCAGTAATAGTGACTCTGAAGGGGGACCTGTCTCTGTGCTGGTGCATAAACCGGTGCTCAGGATCTGAGCTGCGGGAACTCTTCTGCGCCCGAGTGGGACACCAGCGATGGCCGGGAGTGAGATGCCGAGATGCTCTCCATGAGCTGCAGGGGTGACCCAGGGTTGCGTCAGCATGCAGCACGTCAGCATGCAACTCACTTACTGCAGCTCAGGAACCCACTGATCCGGGGTGGCTTGGCCTGTTTGGTAAATGTGAGCATAACTCTGGGCATTTCTATGCAGTAACATAAAAAGAAGAAGCAGAGCCAGAAAAATGCCAAGGAAGAAATCTGGACTTAGCACACGGAGTCTGCACGTGCTGAGCATGATCTCCAGCTTGTCAGGACTTGGTCAGGCTGCGCTCTCCTGGTGGGTACCTTACAGCCGCCAATGGTTAACGATGCTCTTTTAGCCTGTACTGTCCTTCCCACCCCCTGTGCTCCAGGGGAAATACAGTATTTATTTCTTCAGTTATTTTCCTTAAATAAGTTTCAGATATTAGGAGATTTAAGTTAGACTGGCACCGTAACAGAGCCTTTACATCTAGAGCCCTTCCTCTTCCCCTATCTCGCCCTCTTCCTCTTGCACACTAAAAGCAAACAGAATTCATTATCTCATCTCGGCATTGCAGCTTTTTAAGTTCAATGTCAATAGCTAGTTAGGAAAGGGCAGGCAGGTCAGGGATTAGGACTCCGAACTGTCCTTGACGTTTCTCTGTAGGATGATCTGCTGTTTGCATCAGCCAAGTGAAAAAAAATTCCTTCTTCTCTATCCTGGGAATGATCAGGATGGGAAAATGTCAGTTTAGGGGCTGACAGAGCTCTGATAAGAATGATATAGAAATGGCAGAGAAGGAGAGAGAAGGGGAGGGATGGAGACATAAATACTGTAATTCTAAGTTTAAAAATTAATTTTTAAGTATATTTGCTAGCATATGTTCTGTTTTCTTACAGAGTTTCGGTTCTTAGGCTTCTTTTTCAAGCAGTTTCATTTTAAGAAAGTCTGAATCTATTTTTATTTGATTTGATTTTACAAGTTCTGGAAAGGTCATCCTGCCTGGCCTGGAAGCTGCAAGTACATTCACTCCCACAGAATTACTTATAAGCATGAAAATAGTTTCCACTTTATAAAGTATCTATACATTCTCTGGAGTTACCAACTTGGTCTGAATTCTCAGACTTAATCTAACAGGATGGAAACAAAGCATTGGATGAAAATATTTTTGAAGTCAGATGACCTCTGAACACAAATTAAATACCTACTTTATAAAAAAATACTGTGCTAGTAATAATTTCTTTTTACATTGCTATGCCCTTATTATGAATTTGGTAAAGTTTGAGACAAAACTTATCATATTTATTCTTCGTACCAGGTTCAGTGTTTCATCCAAATAATGTCATGTAAGCACAAAGATACTCTTTCTATATAAGATATGTCTTTTATTAATATGTTCTCTTCATAAAGATATTCCATTAAGACTTCTTGGCTACATAGTTGTTTTGCTTATGAAGGACATGGTTGTTTTCAAAGCCTTGGAAGACATTTGTGTTTTAAATTGGAGAATGGGTTATGCTGTTAGGCAAGGAGGAACATGAGTTTCTGTAAAATACTCTTTATTTCTTAATTTTTAATGCACCTTTCTACACAGTTTTGTAGTTACTTGTGGGACAGCCTGAAGGAGAAGCAAAGTAAATTCTCTTAATAAAATTTCCTTTTATAACCTAGTAAAGTACGAAATGTCATCAAATTGTGGTCTCTGGGCTATGGCAGTTTCTTCAGTGGTAGTACAGAAAGGTTACGTTTCGCTTGGGTTCAGCTTTTCCATTTATCGCTTAAACCCCAATAAAGGAAACTAGAAAACATTCGTTACTTCTCAGAGTTAGTTTTCCTTGTAACCACTGGCTGTGCTTTCCCAGGTATTGCAGAATCACGGGTATAAAAAGCACCATCACAGCGGCAGTGGAGGTAGTCTCTATGAAGCAACTTAGTGCCCAAAGGGATACTGCTATTTAAAGTAAAAAAAAAACAAACAAACAAACAAAAAAAAAAACCACAAAACCAAAACCTTTCAAATTTTATACTTACATTTGTGTCTGCTGGCAGGAAACGTCACGGTACTTCAGGTTGTTGCCTCATTCAGTCGTACCCTGCTCAGCCACTGTCCAAAGATCTGACCAGATGTTCCTATGTTTCTAGAGTTTGATGCACTTACCAGAAACCAGCCCGTTTTAGTCTGAGCATTGTATCTGCAACAACCGCATTTATTCCCTCTGCCCGGTATTGAAATGATAGAGTGTGTTCTTCCTTGTCCCCTCTCTTTTTAATAATCCTTTTGTATAAATATCAAGACACAGTTTTCCTTGGAGAAACTAAGTTGTCAAATTCCCAAAATTATCCATTTTTCCAGATAGTAGTAGTTATTTTTCAAAATAATAGCTTCTACTCTAGCTTGCCTGCAAGAATAACTAAACTACCGAGGTGTTTTTTTCTGTAGGGCCTGATGCTGCACTGTGTAACTTTCTATGAAGTTATTGAATAAAATAAAAAATTAAGATCCTACTACTTATAACTGTTTTGTGAACAGTTTGTAAATCTGTTAATTACTTAATTTTTAAAATCCTACATTGCATTTATTGTCACCATAACCAGATTTCTCCATGTAGTATCCCAATCTCCAACTGTCACAGCCAGGAAAGGAGGGAGACGCGCTTTCCTGCTCACGTGTCAGCATCATAATGTCCCTGGATCCTGCTCTCACGGGGCTGACATGCCGTCACTTCAGTCTGTGAAATGGTACTTGGTGCACCACCTGTTTTAGAAAACCAAACTTCAGCAGCAGTGATGTCAGCCCGGAGTATCAGTGAGGATGAAGCCTTGATGGCTGACCTCCCATACGAGGAAGGTGATTACATGTCCGTGTCCTCCTCTGTCAATTTATTTTCCTCAAACCTTTCGTTTTACCTGGAAGGCTCAACTACTAACTTTAAAGTTGCTTCCTTGCCAAGTCTTAGATTCGGGGGTTTCTAGTGGCTAGATTTCCCAGCAGAATAGAAAGTGATAACACGGACCCAAAGTGTTCTGAGCCCTATCTATCTTGAGAAGAAATGTCCAGTACAATTCATAACCAACTCCATTTGTATAAACTCATGCTAAGATAATACTGAACTAAGTCCTTCTGGCAATATCTTTTCTTTTCTTACCTTCGGTTGCTGGGGTTATTTGGCTTTAGCACAATCCAGTGCCATCTGCACTGTGTTTCCCACCTGGACACTCTGAGCCCAAAGTCACGAGCTTTTGACAGAGTGAAGCCTGTGCTTCCAAAGTTAAATGTGGCATGTTTAGGGTGGCCTTTTATGCCGACTCTTCTGGCTTCACAGGCTGACATTTATATAGAATGACTACCTTCAATCTTCTCTGGAGGACACTCCTCTCTGCTCACGGTGTCTAGTCTGTACAATTCCTCAGCAACTACCCAAATATAGCCCAGTATATAAACTCTCTGACTGGAGAGGGTTAGTACCTGTCTTAATCAATTATTAAGTGCCAGATATTTTAGGATGCTCAGAGCCAGGTACTAGATCTCTAATGTAATCTGGTTGGTTTGCATCAACACACCGCAGAATTCACAAGGCAAGGGGATGTTTCTCTGAAAGGGACTGCTGCTGCAGTCTTCTCATGCGCGATCAGTCCCACTCTTGCTGGTGTTGGTGAAACTCTTAAAAAGTGAGGGACTGTCAGCATTACCATGCAATAGCACTGACAGTCCTCGTTCCGTCTGCCTCCGAGCAGCACAGCCACAAGGTACCGCCCCAGGAAAAGGTAGTGTCCTCCAGTGAGCCTGGGGAGCTCTGAGCAAGACTGTGCCACCACCCCGAAGGAGAGAGGGGAGAGTGGTCCAACTGCTTGCCCAGTGGGAGGCTGGCTGGAATTACACCCACAACCCCAAGGGATTTAAAAGGGATATCTGCCACCTCCAGGGGTGCTTCCTGCCCACGGTGCAGAAGTGATAAGCTTTTGAGGGACCTCAGGCGGGAGAGGAGATTGAACTCCCATTCCGGCACTCTTAGCACCAGGCTGTTGGGGTGGGCAGCATTGCTGCCCTCCTCCCCTTTCATGTCAGAGATGGCTCGTCATCTGCGCCCAAGGGGAAGCCTCTTTCCTGACATCTCTTTATTCTTGTTTTTGCTCAATAAGAATAAAATTTTACACAGCTTTAGGCTGTGGTATTCCAGACTAAAGCTGGATCCCTAGTCAGGAAGAAATGATCAGGCTGCCCTTTAATTTACGTCTCCTCTTACAACGTAATGAACGTATCTGCTTCAAAACGGTGTTTTTATCCAAAGACAAATGCATGCACTGGAAACATTTCAGAGGAAGCTCAGATGGGTGAAGGAACAGTCGTTTCCATAGACTTGAGCATAACTTTGTTTTTAAAGCCTTGGTGGTTTTTTTTAACTTAAGACAGTGTATGGCATGTGACCAGAACCATCAACAGCCTCAGAGGCAGATGGAAGGAGACAGGCTCCCTGGAACAGCCTGGATAGTAACTCAGCACAGTAGGAAAAAGACCTGCTAAATCCTTCGAAAAAGACAAAATGAGAAGGATTGCTGACATCAGCCTGCAGTTTTCAGAGGGACTTTACAGGGATATGGAAAAATTATACTGTACCTTGGCTGCTTCTGTTTTCAAGCTAAATGCAAGCACAAATATTATATCTTTTTTATAATTTTTTTTTCTTGGTCTGTTTACAGCTTCCTGTTTTTCCAGTCCTTAAGTAGTTACAGGACCAACATCAGAAATTTTGTTTAGTATTCAATCAGCTTGATCTTCAATCTGACATTTTAATTTTTTTTTTAACGTATGCTAGTTGATTACCTGATAAAGACCCCTGGAGATATAGGGATTGTATTTTTATATGATCTATCTATCTATTGATAGGTACTGACGTATGTATATATGTGCAAGCACACACACGTATATAGAATGCAGCTTTGTAGTCATTTGTATGCCATAGATTTGTGTTAAATAATATCACCTGACTACACATAATCACACAGGCATTTTAGATAAGTTGTTTTGTTTTGCTAAGGGAACATGTGGAGTAAAAGCAGAAAATAAAATGAGGGAATTGCAGAATAATTTAGGCTGGAAGGGACCTCTGGAGACCATCTGGGCCAAGCCCTGCTCAAAGCAATTACAAATAGATCAAGTTGCTCAAGGACTTGTCTAGTCGAGTTTCTGCTCAATGCAAATGCAAACTAACACTAATACCCTCCCGTATCTTTCTGTAGTTATATGTTGTCCAGTATGGACAATAGCAAGAAATTTTGTGTGCTGATAGCAAATACTAAGTAAAACATCTTTACTAATCACCTCAAAAGTGTGATAGCTCTGCCTGGGGAAAGCTAATTAAACAGATACAATTAAGCATAAGATACGTGAAATTTTACTGCACATATCCATATTAATTTGAGAAATGACTACATGTGACCGTATAGTGAAAATAATGAAATACAGGTAAAAAGGAAATAAGGTCTGATTTGAATGGTTCCAGCTGTGTGGACAGTGCCTCTCGGTATATCCTTTAACAGTTCCAAAGAAACGTGAAAGTCCTTGTGCATCCATCCACACATGCTGAAGCTGCTTGAATTCCTTGTAACCCTTACTCAGAGTGGAGTGAAAACTGAAATATGTGATTGAGACTGTAATTAACACTGCACAGTTTTACTTAGTCTCCTTAGTCCACATTCTCAGTTCTGCTTAGATGTTTTCTACCTGGAGTCTATAATTTTAATCAAGCAGTATCTGTTTTGAGATATTGTCTTGCATTAGCATCATGGTAATTCAGACAGTCAAAGGAAGATAAGGAAGTGTTCTTTGGATTTCGTGCTTCCCTTCCCTGTCTGGTTTCCATTTGATTTTCTCAGCCCGGTTCCCTCACTGGCCCTTCGTGGCTCTTTGTGTGATCAGGGTGACAGGTTGGCCACCTCCTGAACACGAGGGACAGGGTCTCTCAAGTGGTGTGAGAAAAGACTTTCTCACCAACCTTCTACCTGGGAGCGGGTAACCAGCAGCTAATGAATCTCTCTTGAGTCTCTGAGGAAGCTCTTTTTAAGAGAAAAACAGCCATCAAGTCATGTCAGGACACTGGTGGCGGTATGTATTGCTCATCGCTTCTCTCTGGAATAGGCATCAGACATAGAGGCTGAAGTTTGGTGTTGCTGCTTCCAACTGCCCTCTCCATATTACGTATTCGCATTCCCAGGCTGTGATTTGCCATCTCTGCAGTTGTGCTGATACAACCGTTTCTGCATCCACATTGTAAACCACAAGTGAGATGACCAAGGTTTAAAAAATCCCAACCAAACAAAGCCTTCCCTTCCATCTCCAAAAATAAAGGGGTGCATGGAAGTGGCTGGACCTTCTTAAGCTAGTTTTAGCAGCAGAGAAAATTAAATTACATCTTAATAGTGGTTATGAGTTTGGGAAGAAGTTATGCTGAAGTCATTGCCTTTAAATGTAATTAATGGTTATCTAGAACCCCCTAATTTCCTGCTCAAAATTGTTGGCAAATCCATATTGTTGGATCTGTGTGACCTGCTGCTTTGTAAATCTGAATTCAACACATTAACATGATTTTAAGTTTAGAGAAGAAAATTAGGCTTCTGAAAATACCCAGTGCTTGCCACAAGGTGCATTCCTGGAGGGGATGAAATGTGAGAGCTGAAATATGTTCCACACAGAACAATCCTCCAGAACTCAACAGTGTCTTTGAGCTAATATGTATCATCAACTTTGAATTTAACTTGCCATTAACTTAGAGGTTAATATCTTTTTTCCCAAGGACTCCTGAAAATGTTGTAGAGTTAGAGTATTGTTTATTTTTCTTCTGTGAAGAACCTAGACTCTTAAACCGTTGGTTGAACATATCATCTCCTGAATTCAAGGATCCACAGCTTCTCAATAATCTTGGGTATCACTTCAGTTTTTATGGTACATGTTGCTTTTGAGCCCCTATATCAGTTGTATTCTCTTCTTTATATCTCATATAAAAACCAACCAAACAAACAAAAAAAAACCCCAACACAATAAACCAGGAACATTGCATGTAATTATAAGTATGCAATTACTGTCTCTTGGGCCGTGATGACTGGAAGTTACTGCGGTCTGTGCTGGTGAGGTTGATTGGGTGCTTTCAGCTGAAGTACTGTGGCTTACAGATTTCTATTTAAACCTTCATCTTAGATGATCTTACATTACAAATCAAGGCTGTGTGAAAAGCAGGCGGTATTCTAAAACTGACAGTCAGCACGTCTTCCTCCCATTTGGTTAAAAAAGACATTCGCCAGCAAGTCTTTCTAATGGTATTTTAAAGTCAAAGTTATCAGATTTACAGAGGACATGTTAAAATATCAAATCCTTCAAAAATTATATTGCAGATGTTTTTCAGAGCAGAGACTTATAGGGGAGGATGCTGCACTGTTTGCAGGGACGCCTGCCCACTGCTGCGAGGCGCGGGCTGCTGCTGCTCCTGCCCAGCCCAGGCTCCAGAAAGAGGGAGAGAGGAATATTATTTCCAAGCATTTTAACTTGCTGCCTGAGAACAAATGAGTGTCAGTGCCTGCATGGTGTGCCCGTCCCTGCCTCAAGTGCTTAGAAATGACACGTCTGTCATCTCTCTTCCCTGGCCGGAGCCAGCACAGGTGACGAGTTAAGTGCAGTAATAGCCTTCCACAGCCTGAGCCTGTCTTCCTCCTTGGCTAGCTCTGTCCTCCTCATTTCTCATCTGACCTTGGCCTCTACCTGCTGTCAGTCCATGTATGACCTTTGCTTCATCTCCCTTTTCCTTTCAAACCTGATCTTGGACCTCACCTATTTCCCTCAAAACTTGATGCTCCAGCTTCCCCCAGGAGCTCGCAGCGGGCTGCCCGCCTGCGGGCAGGCTCTCCGCAGGCAGGATGGACAGGCTCTCACAGCAGGCTTTAGGGCGTGGAAAGCAATTAAAAGCCATTAGAATGAAATTATTTTTTTATATATCATGCCAACTTTGAGGCATGATATATTGCACTGCACTTTTCTCAGGACTTTTCTATGTAATGGTGTCCAGAGAGCAGCCTGGCACTGTCTGTCACTGAGCCACCCTGACGAAGCTTTTAGATCTGAGGTTTTATGTCATCCAACTAACAAGTCAGACTGGGAGCAATTCGCAAGTTAAGACTTACAAGTTTTGACTATCCAACGTCCTCTCTTTGAGTTCCTTATTCTCCAGTCATTGCATGCAATTATTTTTTTTACTGTGCATGTTCACATGGAGGTATTTATTTTTCTTTTTAGACTACTTTCATGGTCATATAATGTAAAGGGAAGTATATTGTAAGAACATTTTTGGTTTACTGTGTCTTCTTACACCTAAGTCCAGAATGAGATCTCTGGGTTGACTTCTTGTGCATTAGACTTCAGTTTCCACCAAGGCATCCCTGCTCAAGACCAAACACTACGATTAAATCATTTCAGTTCCAGAGACTAAAGCTCTTCAGGGTTCAGGTAGAGAGCAAGAATAACTGAGATACAAGGCAAGAGATGACCACGTGCTCTCCTATCAGACAAACCACAGCCAATGCTGTAGATGACACTATAAAACCAGTCTTCTACATATTCTCCCTCACATCATGCCAACGCTGTCCTGTGAGGGAACACACCATGGGTTGCACTAGAGCAATCACATCCTCAACAAGGGGCATGGAGAACATCACGCTACTGCTAGCACAGGAGAGCAGAAGAATAGACAGGCACCAGGTGCCCAACAGCCAGTCCACATTGTCAAACTGCTTATGTCATAGTTTTCCTATTAAACAAAACAGAGCCTTTTGCATCTGTAATTTGAATAGGAAACCTTCACAGAACATCCAGGTGCTGTGTGGTTGATTCAGTTTGTTGTTCTTCTTTCTAAGTTAACACTCACACAATTCTCCAGCATAAACCCAGACACCCCTGTGCAGACAAATGTGTAGATATAGATATAGAAGTTTATATTTGGTGGTTTTATTATTTTTTCTGCTGTAGTATGCAAACCATTGTTGACAACCTTTTGGCAGATTAGGGATGAAGATTTTTACTCTGAATCAAAATGAACAGCATGTAAGCAAAAAGCAGTAGTTGCATTACATGAGGTGAATGCAAAAGCAAATGATGAAGGAAAAAAAAATCTACATGTTTAAGCAAGCAAACAAATAAAATTGAATTAAGTAAATGTAATACGTGACCATCTCAACTTTAGTCTGTTTTTTGGCTGTAAATGAAAAACATTGTGGCAAATTTGCACAAATGAACCTTTCTTTAAATAAAAAAAAGGTAAGGTAGTTACTCTTTGGACGTTAAAAAATCAAACCAAAACAAACAAAAATAAACCACCCAGTGACTAAATACTGTAAAAAACAATCTCTGAGGTCTAAATAGCTCTAGACTCCATGCCATGTGGGTCACGCATAATATGTTCAACTACCAAAAGTTTTCACACATTATTGCCCTTTCTGTTTTGGCACCTGTTACACATCTTTGACAGGCTTGCAAGAGCAGGAGAGCGTACGTTTTCCAGGACAGGGAATCCAAACTTAAAGAAAAGTGTGTGTTTGCTCAAGCCAGATGTCCTCAGTTCATACCACACTGGCTGCTCACCCGCCGGCACCAGGCGCGCACAGGCTGACACGGGGACCGCACCTCCCCATTTTGCCCAGCACATATTGCTCAGTGGTGCTCTCTGTGCTGCAGTGGAGGTCGAACACCACCGTTTCCACCTGTTCTCTTGCATCCTCCATTGGTGCAAGGATCTTCTGTGAAGAATGGTACTTGGCTTTTTACATCTGATCTTCCTGCTTGCATCTTCACATTTTTTTCTGCTCCGTGCACATTTCCAAGCCCAAAAGCAAAATGAACCTCTTCTACACGTGGTCCTGAGGCTATCTGAGACGTTACAAGGCTCTCATCCCTCAGCACTGTGCTGATGAAGTGGAGGGACCTATCAAGTTCAGATGTAGTCTGCTGCAGAACAGTAGTCAAACAGAAGTCTCTTGGGATGCTAGCTAAGATCCCTATTAGACTCTTCTCTGTCTGGGAATATTTCAGCCTTGGGAGGGAAGTGGCAATGATCTTTGAGGCGCTATCTAGTGAAAGCTCCATCAAAGGAAGGAGAGGCATAATGGTGCTGGGAAAGGGAGTGGGAACTTCAAACGCTTCATTAAATGTCAGTGAGTAACATATCATCTGGGTATAGTCTTTGGAGGAAAATGAAATAATGTGCAAACAGCTTGGATAAAGGGTAAAAATGTTAAAAATACACTGTTAATGTGATAAAATAAGACTGGATGCTGCAAGCCATGGCACGTTGTGGCTTTCAGGAAATACAGCCCTGAAGAAGTACAAAAGGCCTTTAGTTTGAGGTAATGAGGTGCATCTAATTATATTTAAGAAAGAACAGCAAGAACTACTTAGGAATACACTACCCCCCCTTTTCTTTTCACCAGGGCCAGGCAGAATCCCGGTCCTGAGACACCGTTATTTTATAAAGGGTGAGGATTTCAGAGAACATCACAGAAAGCAAGGTTATTTTCCCATAACTGTGGAAAAAAAAAAAAAAAAAGGCAAAGGCTTTCTTGTCTGTTCTCTTCTTCCTCTCAATAACTCCCATTAGGGGAGGGGAAAAAACACAACAAAAAACAACCAGGCCAAAATAAGCCCGGCCGTCATGAGAAATGAAGGCTGTCAGAATGACATCTGACACCATCGGGCCACAGCTGAAGAACAAGGGAAAAGTTTTCGGACGACTGTCACTGACCCATAGTCCCTCGCTCCTAACCTTGCTCTCCAACATATGTTTCTCATTTCCTTGCTTATAGCTGGTCCAAGCTAATGATATGTGTTTTGGCAGCCATCCCGTGCTTGGCATAGTGCCTGCCTTGTTCTCATTGTCTCCGCTACTTACAGAAACCCCTTTCTCCATCTTTCTCTCTCTCAGAAAATCAGCTTTGTACAACTTCAAGTATGCAAAGCAGCTCTTGCTGCCAGAGCTACCATCTCCAAGGCTCCTCCACCCTGCGTCCTCCGTCCCTGCCACCACTGGCCAGACACCAGCAGAAATGCAGGAAGACTGCCGAGGAGCGGGACATGAGCTAGGGTGGAAACAGTGGAAAATCAAACATATTGGCCCATTAGAGCCTTGCTAAAAATACGGAGAGCAGAGCTATTCTGAGGGACGATGGCATGGGAAAGCTCTGCCTGGAATCCTGGGTCCCTCCGAGCAGACAGAGCTCTCCAGCAGACGTGGGAAGGGGAATTCGCTCCAGCCCTGAGGGGAAGAGGGCACCACACTTGGCAGACGCCTGAACGTCACTGAACGGGGGCCGGGAGATGCCAAGATAGTTTGTTTTCTATCTGCAATCAATAATAATAGTGGATAAGCACAGGGAGTGTGTTCGGCAGGGCACAGTGTTGGCCTGGGAGCTGGCAGCCCGGGCTTCCATTCCCAGGTCAGCCACAGGCTTTCCGTGGGACTTGGACCAAACCTAGGCGTCAGTTTAGGCTGTGCCTGAATAGCCCCTCCTTAAAGCATTGCCGGTACTGGTGCATAGGACAGTGCTGGAGCATCACAGCTGCTATTGGCTTCAGAGTGCTGAGTCGCTGTTGTATCTTGACACACAGATATTTGCCGTTCAGCTTTGTGTTGGCGTGGGGGAACATGTCCCATGGATCAAAAAGAAAAGGCCACTGCTTCTTCATGAGGCATAAATAACCAAAACCACCACAACAAACAGAACAAGTGGTAGCAGCGAGCAATAACCCCAGGCTATGAAACGGCTTTGCTCCAACAGGGTTTCGATGAATCTTGGTATTTTCGTCTTATAATCTTCTCCATACCAAAAAAAATAATTTATGTTTTAGTCTGAGCAGTGTTTTAACCATCCTAGATAAAACTATGGTTTTTATAGAAACTCTGCAACTTCTTCAACAGCATGCACTTTGCTGCAAGATGCAGAAATACACAATTGTATTGTATGTATTTACATATCAAAGGTTCCATAACCAGTCTTACCTCCATAATCCTGCTACTACTAGGCTATATATACACAATACATATATATATATATATTCTCAGGTAGTGTCCAAACTAATCTTATTTTTTACTAGCAGAGGAAGTGTAACGATGTTGATGTAAAATCCAATGTACAGTACTCAGGTTAAATTGTTGCATAGTGTCTGTTCCTTAGGATTTTGCACGCGATCTGATGGTTCTTAGGCTATTGTCACCTTTCTTATATCCAGGTCGAGGTGAAGGACTCTCACTAACTCCGATAAATCATCAGGAATTAGTCTCTGGCAACAAGAAAGTCATGCCATCTTTTTAAAGATACAGAGCCAATTAACTCCAGCAGCAGTGACTCTGCTGTATTTGTTGCAAACTATTTATTTTCATTTTTGAAATAGGGAACAATAGAATTCAGCAGTTAACTCGTACTCAGCATGATGAAAGTGAAACTTAAATTTTTCCGTCTTTCCTCCTCTCTTTTCTGACACTGTCATCCACTTTAGTGTCTGCTCTTTTAGAGCCTGGTCCAGTGTCACTGAAGTTAATAGGAGATTTTCCATTCCCATTGTATGAGAGCAGGAGCAGGCCATTACCAGGGCTCATAACCTCCTTGCCACATTCAGCTATTTCCTCTTTGTTCCTGCTCCTTGTATCAAGGTCATTGCTGAACACTTTTTATTCTTTCCCCGCACTATCTACAGAAACCATTTCTTACACAGAAACTTTACTCCACGTTCTGTGATCTCAGGTGCTGACTGCAGTGACCTCCGCGTTTCTAGCCTTCCTGGTTATCGTGGTGTAATTTAGGTGAGAAGGGACCTCTGGAGGTCACCTTGTCCAAACCCCCACTGAAAGCAAGGCCAACAGAAATCAAGTTGCTGAGGACCTTCTCCAGTCAGGCTTTAAAAATCTCTGCAACCTCTCTGGACACCTGTTCCACTTTTTCACTACTTTCATGAAACATTTTTTCAAGTATCTACTCAGAGTTTTCCTTGTTCAATCTCCTGTCCTCTGCCACTCACCCCTTCACTGCGCCCTCCCACGAAGAGCCTGGCTCCATCCTTTTATTGCACAGCGCCTGTTCCTCAGGCCATCCATCTAAACTCCTCCAACCTGCCCGCTGTTCCACATCAGTGCTATGAATTCGGGTTCCTTTCTGAAGCATGCTCTGAGTCTCTGCTGCCTACATCTCCCGGTCCCCAGGATCACTGGCCAGGGAGCCAGCTAGGGCCAGCATGCACCTTGTCCTGCGCCCCACAGGTCCATGTGAGCAGGGTGCCCGAGATCAGCCGAGGGTTTTCACACAGCCCAGGGGCTCTGGCTGCTGCCAGCAGCTCTCGGACCCTGTTTTGGAGTGATCCTGAAGCCAACTCGCCTGGGCAGCGCTGCCGAGCAGTGTCACTGCAAGGGCAGGTTGCAAACTGTGCTGGTGGCTGCTGTGCAGCTGGATCCATGCTGGGAGGTGGTGGGGAACTGTGCTTGCTCCACGGGCTGGTTCCTCTGCTCACCTACAGCCAGTCAGTGAGGACAGGACAGGGTCCAAACCCGGCCATGCCTGTCTGGCCCAGAGAGTGTCTTGTCCGGTTCCTGCCTCCTGGCTCAGGACCATCTCACGCCACTGGCCAGCAGACACTGCTGCCATGGTCTCGCCTGTGGCTGGGGTCTGTCCCACCAGCAGGTCTGTCCTGCTCTTCCTTTACACGATCTCAGCTCCCACCGCTGCTGGATTGTGGTTACTTTAGAGGTTCCCCAAGGCTGTCTTTCCCACATAAGCGGTTATATAAATATGTAAAATATATTCATATGAGGGGCCTGGGTGCTAATCTAATATCCAATGTTTGCAGACATTTCCAATGTAAGTGGAAAGGTCACAAACATAAACTTTCAAGCACAGCTGTGCAGGGTTGGCCAAGAGGACACCCCAGCCCAGCCTCTGCTCTCAGCAGCACCCAGCACTGGGTGCTCTGGGGAAAATGGTACTTCCCTGGTGTCCCTGTGCTGTGGTCTGTGGTGCCGGGATGTTGTGAGCCAGAGATTGTAGCCACATATTTGCACTTACAAGTTGGGCTTTTCATCCTCAAATTTGTGTTTGTGCCATGCCAACTGATTTCCATGTGAAACTTGAAGCATTTCTACATCTTCTTTGTCCTTATCTGCCCCTAGTAAATCTGTGCCTGAACACAAATCCAGACTAACTTGTCATGTTTTAGAGACTTGGGAGACAACAGAGATAGGAATTTTCCATTTTGGACATCTGTGGTTTCTACAAACTGGCATAGAAAGAAGTACCCAAATATTTTTAAGGCATAGAATGTGAGAAAAGGGCAGGAAGACTCACATTATCTCTCAGAGAAACATTTGTAAGTGGGTTGTTAGAGGACAGTTTGACAAAACCTACAGGGACATGTACTGTAGCATGGTATGCAGGTACCAGGAGCCAGAGCTCCTCTCCAATAATGCCATCTTTGTTTCCACGTGCAGTCATAGGAGACAACAGTTGACCAGCATCTGTTGTGAAGGAGGACCACTCACTGGGCATTGAAAGGGGCAGGGAGTGTGAGAAAACTAAAACATTTTTTGGACCTTTAAATTAAGCTTTGTTCACCTGTAGAGAAAACGGCTCAGCTTTAACACAGTTTTGAAGCTCAGTGAAGGAATATCTGTGAAATTCTGGTTTGCCTTATGGGATGTGAGATTACAAGGTCACTGTTGGTCTTAAAACCCAGAGCACAGATTTCTGTGCTGTGCCTTTTGAGGCTGTAGTAGTTGCAATGCAACATGAAGAAGTCTGGTGGCTGATGGTGGGACAGCCTTTTCCCTGCTCTGGGGCAAGAGCTTTCTGGTGGAGATCTTGGGTTGTGCCATCCATCTCCTGGTCAGGAAAACCACTTGCTTTCCACCATGACTCACCACAGGGCACCTCCACTGCCTCGG
>NW_009646847.1:648385-682970 GCF_000708025.1 Charadrius vociferus
CTTTTGTGTCATCTGAAACTGTGGGGCATCAAATAGGGGTGCAAGCAGGTATCAAATTCTCTCCTTTGTGACAGCATGACATTATTGCTAAGAGGATGGTGAGTTTGTTGGGTGAGTCTTGGCCAGGTTTGTGTACAAGAGCGCTTCTCCTGGCGCGAAGCTTCTGTCGGAGCAGGGGATGGCTGGGCAGGTGCCCTGGGGGTACGTGGGGCTCCAGTGCAGGACAGGAGAGCTGGTGTTTAAATGGTTAAAATATCACCACATTTCACTCGTCTTGGGTTTCTCATAAACATTCAGCAAAGCACTTTCATTCAATCACACATATTAACTACTTAAGTTCCCCTCTCCAAGGATGTGGATTGTTATTTTATGCCAAATGTGCTGTAATTAAGTTTGACATAAGCACATGGATTAAATATGTGGTTTGGTGGGCAAATGGGAGATGGCTTTTCCTTCTGGCCATATGGAGAATGCAGCCAAATGAGGTGAGGCGGGGAAGATAATTCTTTGCTCTTTATTTTGTTATGCAGTGTTGTCTCTTTTATTAAAATTGCACAGGTTAATCAGCTAGTGCTAAGAACATCAGTATTCATTTAGCCACTTTAGAAGAAAGTTAACACCAAGCATTACCCTGGCTTTCTTTGTGTAGTCCCTGTGAAATATATATATAGAGGTATGATTTTTAGGGTAGAAGTGTTGGAGACAGAATATACGAGATAACTACAGATCAGTACTGAATTATCAGTGAAGTTTTTCCTGAGATTGACCACATTATTTTTTTTCTAATTGTCAATCCCTAGTAAGAATACCGCACCTTTCGGTGTTACTTATAACGTTGTGCACTTTATCATTCACTTGTTGTAAGTTACGTTTTGCAATGACAAAGAGACCTCAGTTGAGGGCCTTCATTGTCGTGGTGGTGGTGGTGGTATTATTATTATTATCATTATTTGTTGCTACATCCCGCTTTTACATCAATAGCATGTAAATCAGGATATGGTTGTAATAGTGCTTGCCACAAAGCTCGTGAGAAAACGTGACAATTATTGCATAAATATTACTGTCTAGTTTAAGGCTAAAGACAATAGTAAAAAACATGGAGGTAAGGAGATGAGGAAGATGAAGATTGCATCCTCATGATCAATGGGCACAGAAAATTATAGTTCCAAATGAAATACATTTTAAATGCCATAGGAAAACATTAACTTTCCACATTCCCTAACATCTCCCTCCTCTCCTGTGAAAGTTGGCCCTAGAGTCAGTTATTATTTGTGTATTAGTTTATTATTTCTTCTCCTAATTCTCTGTATTTCCAGCAGCTTTGCTCTCTCCCATTTCAGTTCCTGAATTCAGCCATCTGGTATAACGTCTTAAATCTCTTTGTTTAGAAACCAACGTTTTAGCCAGTAGACCAAAGTTATTCATAATTTGGGGTGTCCAGCTTGAAATGCTGCAAAGGGACTTGATTTTTTGGACAGTCATTATTATCTGGTGGCTAAAACTGCTGTGCCTTAGAAAAGGACCGAGGCTCGTGCTAGATAACCGAACATGAGCGTTGTAGTGATGTGTTTGTCAGAGCTAACGAGGTTCTTGGCCGGGTACCAAATGGGCATCACAAAGTGTATTACACCACTTGTGAGGCTACTGTCCAGCTTTCATTGGTGAGTTTAGTTTTGGTGAATGTATCTCAAAAGGAAAACTGTGCAGAGTTTAGAGAAGAGCTACAACAGGGATTGGTGATCTGGAAAATGTACTTTGCAGTGAGAAATTAGAGAAAGTTAATCTAGGGATTTTATCCGATGAAACTAGTGGACTGTTAGGACAAGTTATTAGGGAGATGAAGGAATCTGTGTCACTTAGCATTTATAATTGGAGATTGGATGATAACTTTTCAAAAGATACACTGCGGCTCTCACAGAGAGTCACAGAATCACAGAATTTTTGGAGTTGGGAGGGACCTCTAGAGATCATCTAGTCCAACTCCCCTGCTAAAGCAGGATTGCCCAGAGCACATTACTCAGACTGCATCCAGGCGGGTTTCGAAAATCTACAGAGAAGGAGACTCCACACCCTCCCTGGGCAGCCTGTGCCACTGCTCTGTCACCCGAACTGTAAAGAAGTATTTCTGTGTGTTGGAACGGAACTTCCTATGTTCCAAGGTGAGCTTAGTGCAGGACTGAACAGAACAACTGCATTTGTGCACGCGGGGTGGCCGAGCTAGGTCTCATGGAACATGTCTCTATCACACAATGCATTTTGGTGCTGGATAACTGTGTGCAGATACGGTAGCACAGGGCAGGTCCCAGTGACATGAGGACCAATAGTCCCAAACAGATGTAGACCCAGTGGTGGTAAGTAGCTGTCCTGCCTCCAGCTCCGCATCGAGTTTGTCGGCCCTCCTTCAGGGACCCTTCACCCTGAGCAGCTGTGCTTCTATCTTCAGTTATGTCTTCTGACATGGAAATCTATTGCACTATTCCAGATTCTTGGCGGGGGGCGGGAGGGGAACATAAGCAAGAAAAGCCGTTCTTTCCAGAGGAGAAAAAGGAGAGAGGAAAGAGGAATCATTATTTGGTTGAGAGCTAAAAGACCCATAGGAGGAGGTGCAGGGAGGAGTCTATTGCACTGGTTTTAACACTGTGCTTTGCCAGAAATTGCTTCTGTTCGTGATCTTTCAAACAGACTAGAAAGGTGAGCCAGAAGATTGTACTGATCTTCATAACACTATTCTCATTCTCTGGTATACTGATACATGTATAGTTGAATTTTGGTTTATTGCATTTGGGTTTTTTTTTTACTTAAAAACGTAGCCTGATGTGTGTACTGACTAGAAAATAGGAAAATAAGAGATGGGAAAGCTGGAAAACTCTGCCAAGAAATAAAAAAATCGCAGGATTAATGCACCTTCTGTATTGTACAAAAGGGTTATCTTCTGTAGCTACTTGTTGTGTGGACACCCAATGAAATGTCACTTCTACAGGGAAAAAAAATGGAACAAATCTGTAAATGTGTTCAGAGGAACTTACTACTTAACTACTTCTGGTGGCAAAGAACATAATTTAAGGTTATTCTGTGAGTTATACATCTTCAGAGCAGACTCCTTTGACTTACAACTGCTGTCAGTTCCTCTGGCTTGTACTTCTGAAACATTCAGCAATGGCTGCTCAGTCAAATTAGGCAGCAACCTCAAATATAGCTTATTTTTCAACATGTAAAAAGTTTTAATTGTATCACATAGGGAAAATGCGCTCACTTAGTTTTCTGCAGTTTTTTAAACCACAAATTGATTGGTATAAACAGGGTTGCTTTTTAGAGACTGTATACAAACAGCAGCACTGGGCTGCAAACTGCTCCGGGAACAGCTAAGGAAGATTGAGTTCAATATAGACATGCAAAGATCCAAAATTTTATTGAAATGTATTTATTTTTAATGTTTCTAAAAATGATACCTTTTCCCAATGAGACATCTTATTTCCAAAGTATTTGGAAGACCAATTCCTATCCAAGCATGTCTTTTGTATGATCTTTAGACACAAGGGTACATTACCAAGGTCTTAGAGACTTTACTAAGTGCTCCTGAGAAATGGGCAATTCTTTCCTATTACAATGACCCTCCCAAAAGATGTGACACCTAGGAAGGCTCATAGACCATCGTACTACAGTGTTCATCTCCGAAGAGAGACATGGGGAAGCCAGCTCCACAGGTGAAGAGCTTGAGCAGTCACTAGTTTTATCAGCATGATAAATCTCCTGAGGTTTGCAAAGTCAACTACACAAAGCCATATTCTTTCCTTTTCTCCAAAAAGCACCATAACATTCATCTACAAGGTTAGAATCTTTTAAAAAATGTCAAACGTTTTGACATGCTGTGCAACGAAAGAAGAAATTGCTGAAATGAATCATAAAAGCCAAATTCCCGAGCTGAGGTCTGGCACTGAGTGCCAGTCTGCGGGCACGAGCACATCCTGCTGCCCGTGAGATGCTGAGCCTGGTCCTGTCGTGAGAACCAGAGCAATGTTGTTTGTGGTTTGCTGGTTCAGGAGAGAGTGGCTTCCAGAGCTGAACACCCTTGTATCACAGAGAACATGTTTTTAGATTTGCTAACGCAGCGTAACAAACAGGTCATAATTCTGTGTGATTTGATATCATTCTTTGAAGGCAAGAAAAGTATTCGCACCAAAATTGCATTAGTGATTTAAGGAAGAAATAGCATCAGTTTATGCCAGTTGAACAGGCAGGTGGTATTTGAAGTCAATCTTGTATCTGCACATGTAACCTGTAGCAAAAATTTTGGCAAGCTGTAGTTGTGCAGCCGAGTAAAACTCAATTCATCCATGGTAGATTCATTGGTGGCCATTACGAAGGATGGTTCAATGCGACACCTTCTCCAGGAAGTCCCCCACGACCAATTGATGGAATTAGGAGGGAAGCAGCCGTAGTGGGGAGGGTGTCCCCGTAACGTCTGTCCTGCTGGCAGGCACAGCGCAGCTGGGATGGACCATCCTGGCTGCGCGAGAGAGGTCCTGCTCTGCCCGCGGCTCCCAGGTGCTCCCACCTTCTTCCAGTATCATTAAGCACAGACATGTACGATGAGCTTTGCCCTCAAATGTTTGTCCACACACAATGCCAGTGGACAGTGCTTGCACCGAGGACGGAGGCGGTGGTGGGTGCCGTGGGGGCAGTGGGTGCATGTGATGGTGCCCCTGCACAGAGACCTGGGGGCCGTTATGCTGAAGATGCGAGTTTCACATTGCCACCTGCTGATAATTGTTCTGTGATCGGGGCATATAACCTTTCTGTGACAGCAACAACAGAAATAAACAAAAATGTGACTTAAATTCAGGGTCTTTGCAAGGGGCAAGTCTGCAGGTTCCCTCCATTCCTTTCAGTAATGGCAGAAGAGTTATCCCAGGATTTAGGAAAAATTCTTATTCCAAAGTGAAAGGAATCATCTAAGTTTCAGATGACCGGTTTAGTTATAAGTCCTGGCATCTGGGTGGGGTTTTTTTGTTTTTGTTATTTTAGGGGAGAGTTTATGGCTAAAATCTGTACATTTTTGCAGAACTGGGTGCAATATTTATTGCAATTATCCTGCAATAAAAAGATGTGGTCTGCATCCCAAAAGAGAGAGCAGAAGGTTGTTTTTTTCTCTTCAGAGAAGCCCAAATTTCCAATAAGAAAGCAGTTTTCTCATAAAAGCATCATAGTGGTTCCCTTTAATAGTCATATTTCTTTTCTGCCAAAGAAAAGAAACTCTCCCCATTGCTCCTTGTGGAAAGACAAACAAAAATCAGATGTAATTTTAACGCCTAACTGATATATTAGTGAATTTTGCACTAAGAGCTTTCAGAAATCCTTCTTTATCTTTTTTCTTTATGTAAATTACAACATTTAATCTTAACATGTTCTGTGTAAAATTTTAATTTTAAAATTTTATTGTTTCCATAGTCTGTCTCTCTTCTTGCCTTGGATAAACCAGATTCTCTTTCCTTCCCTGTTTATTTTCCTGTTTCATTTCATAATTATCCAGTGTAAGACAGATGCCCCAATTCATTGAAGTACATGGACCTGCATTAAAAATCCATATCCATTCAGGAAAGATATTAAGCATACACATAAATCCCATGAACATCAAAATTAATCATGTTGCTGAAATAGGTCCATTGTCATTTTGCTTTGAAAACTTTTCTTTTATTGCTTCATTATACTCAATTCTTGCCAATGTTTCTCTCATTCCTTATTTGCCTTGCTGAAATTAAGCATAATTACTACTCATTTATTAGGGTTAATTTTTGTACTATTTAAAAATCTAACTGAATTATGATCCATGTTGCCTAGCTTCCCCTTAACTACAATTAGGCCTTCATTATTATTTGTACCTAAAAAAAAATTAAATTCTTTTGATATGCTGTAAGAAGCATTTTCCAGTATCAGATCCTCCAACCTCACTGACGTACTGCTTTGCAAATTACCGTTCATGTCAGTGTGACTTACAGCCCTCATCATTAGTGGTTCCCAGAATATACGTTTCTTTAGATACTTTATCAAGAATTGCTATACAGTATAGAGACTTGTTTCACATACGTAATGTACGTGTTGAGTCACTGTCACAAATTTTATTTTGAGTTTTAACTGGCACAATACATGGTTGCATGGTTTTCCCTCTTTCTTCCTGCTGGAGTTTCACAATCCTTTTCTCAAATTGGTTAACCTCTCATTGAATTAGCTCATAACATCAGACAGCAAGTGCTAGTTGACTGTGTCGGCAAATGCTGGTTTTCCTGTTTAAGCTACATTCAGTACGTACCCTTGGTTCCTCCAATGTCTTTCAGTTCAGCTGCCACCAAACCTCCCTTTTGCATCAGCTCCTTCCTCTTCCCCTCTTTGGTCTCCTCCAGCAGTCTTTTCCACAGCTTTACCTCCTCCACCTTGCAGTGTTCATTATCGATGTTGTTACTTCTTTGTCTGAACGGGCATTATAATTCCCTACAAATCAAAATATTTTTAAGAGTATTATCATTTTCTAATCTGCTGAGCCCTGAGGTAACAAACAGGGCTCTTCCTGTGCAATTGCTTTAATATCCAAGTAAGCCATTGCTCTTTGTCTTGCCTTCCCGGATATTTTTTGTCAGACCTCCACTTGTCACGTGTCACGGACAAGGACTGTCACGTAAGGTGTTGGGTTCTTCATTTCTGCATGGAGGTCTGGAAATTTTTCTGCTAGACATCCTTGGGGAAATCGGGGCTTCATACAGGTTTACAACATTGTTATAGTTAGATTTGGTGATCTAAGAGTCTCCACGATGAACGTTGCTGAGACAATTAAAAAAAATAATTACTTCCAGTGCAATAATGTTAGTTAGTGTTAAGCCTATTTCCATCCTTCATCTCTTTGCTGACACATGTCAAGTGCTGACCTTTTATTACATATATAGGTCAATCCCGTGTACTTTTTAAAGACCTGCAATTGAAATTCCTCCCAAGTCTTCTGGAGATTTTCCCATCTCTTGAAGACATATTAAGGATTAACCAAAAGCCTTTGTAGAGTTTCCAAATGATTCCTTTAAAATTATTAGATACAAGTATTCAGACTTGGTAATTTAAAAATCTTTATATTTAACAGATGCTATTTAGCCTCCACCTTTACTGTTATATGACCTTGACTATATATTTACATCAACTAGTTTGATTACAAATGTGCACCAGGAATCTTTTATTCCGCAGTTATTGACATTTTTACCCTCTCTGTTTAGTAGCGGTTAATTATTGCACATAATAATCAATTATTAGAAGTTCTTGTATCAAAGGTGAACTTCAAAAAATCTCTGTTTTATTGTTTGTGAGTATTTTGTTGGTAGTGCTCAATACATTTGACTTTTTTACAAGTTGTTCACATATATTTGCTTTGGCTTATACTAATTGTCACAGATGTTTCCTTGTTTAATTTGTTCTACTTTGATTCCTGTTTTTTATAACTGCTTTCATATCCTCTTTTAGCAAAGATGTATAAACGTCCTTGTGAATAAAAATCTGCAGCTTTGGGGACACCAAGTAAATTGTTCTTAAGTGTTGGCCAGTTTTCGCAGAAAGTTTTCAAGTTATTTGTTCCAGCCCCTACTCCACACAGGCATGTTTAGGGGTGGGAAATTCACTCCTTTCAAACACACGTGACTAGTACTATGTGTTATTTCAGGAATATAACCAGGCTTGGCTGTTTGTTCTTAGGCACCTAGTGCACTTCATTCACTCTACTTTTGCCCACTAGGATGAGGGTCCAATACTACGTTGGCACGTCATGGCAATGGACGTAGTGCATGTTACATCCATTTCTCAGTGACCTCCCACCCCCATTTTTTTTTTTCATTTGTCTGGTACTGGAAACAGCTGAAAGCAAAACCTAAACGTTTAAACATCACGGTATAAATAAAATAGCTTCTATTCTCTAGTAATATCCCATGGTTTCTGAACATTTATGTTGAGAATGCTGGGAAAACCTCCAGAAAGATTTTTCTGCAACTAGCAAAGCCAGTCTAGAAAAGGTCCTTGAAACTCTGCAGAGGATTTCCTGGATGCAGCTAAACCCGGCGTCGGTTGCCTGGGCTGGACATGGCAGCTCAGCTCTCCTCTTCTGTAAGAAATGGCAGAGGGTGCGAGGAAAGGGGCTGGGGCAGGACCGGTCTGTCTCAAGCAGAAGTCAGTGGTGCTGGAGCCCTGCTCCAGGTCCCACGGCTCTGAAGTCGCCCTTGATACACTTATTTTCTCGGAACTGGGCAATGAACAAGTTGGTTTGATGTGACATACTATAGTGCCTGCATGCATTTGCTTAAATATTGTTGTCAGCCAAAAGATGGGATTTTTGGATGCATGGGGGGGTTGGTACAACGTGGAAACCGAGGTTCTCCGCATTACGCAGTGGTACCACGTACCTGCACAAATGAGTGTCCCAAGCCATTGTAAGCCCTGCAATGTGCTCGTCCTGACTTGGGGCTACAACAGGTTCTCCTGGATGCTGGAGAGCATCCTTGAGGTTTGTTTCATTTAAACCAGTCTGAAGGTCATGTGAAGTTTGTGGGTGGTCTCATGCGCCCTATGGGTGGCTGTTCCTGGGAGGAGAGAACCTGTGGGTGAATGCAATGCTCTTGTTTCTTGTAAAATGTCAGCTTTAACTCTGCAAAAGTTAGGCTAATCAAAGATCTCTTAGTATTTCTTACACTTGTGCATCTTATCTTTATCTTCCTAGACCTATGCTTAAGTTTCCCCTAAAGAAAAGACAGACTTGGTTTTTATTTTCTTTAACTTTTTAAAAAGTTTCAAATGCCCAGTGAGGTACGTGTGCTGACTCATACAGAGGGACTTGCTGGGAGGTGTCACCAGCCCAGACAGGATCATTTCAGATCTGAAGCTCTGAATACAGATCTGCAGGCTTGTTCTTGAAGGGAGTGGAGACATGTATTCATTCTTATAGTAGACCTTGATTTTAAGAACCCTAACAACTAACATTAGCAATAGGGCTACTAACTACTGGCACTTTGCTATATGTAATATAAAATAGGATGATTTCCAGCTTTTAAATATTTAAAAATTATTGAAAACTTACTCTGTTTGCTTACTGGTCAATGTTTAATCATATGTCAATATTTCACATAAAATCCAAAACAACAAGTTCTCTTTAAAGTTTAGCAAACTGACTGTTTTATGGAAAGAGTTGGGATATTTTTCAGATTTGTGAGCATCATTAAGTACAGGCTTTTTGCTGGCACATTTGTTTATTTCTTTGTGTAGATCCTTGCCATAACATCAAAATTTTCGTTTCAAAATCAACAAATCTTTGCTTGGAGCTGGGTAGATTCATACCCGCTCAGAAATTAGCACAACAGTCTCACACATTCGACACACACGCTGTCGGCAGCAGGAAGGAAGCAGCGCTTAAATTCATCCGTGCATTATCGTGTGCAAAAGATTACTCAGGAGGTAAAAAAAATCACACGCAAACTTCACATTTCTAAGTTTCTTTTCAAATGGTCACCCTGGAAGCACATTAGTGGCTCTGACCCCCGCTCCACAAGGACTCCATTGTTTTACGCTCTGGCCATACACATCTGTGCAGAGCGACCAGGGACGGCAGAAGCAGCGTGTAACGTGTGATTATTCTGATGCGTTTATCGACATTTTGCACAGGTGTCAGTAATTAGCCATGGCACAAGGCAGATGAGAATCTGGCCCTCGTCTCTTCTGAGCCTTAGAGCTGATGTGAGCACTGGGGAAGTGCTGAAAAAAGGAACAGGAAACAGATGGGAGATGAGATTTCTTAAAATGCCACAAATTTCTGAGACTTTTCAGCCCAGTCTCACACCTGAGAAAGGCAGGACAGCACACAGCAAACGATGTCCTTACACAGATGTGCAAGAAGAGAGCAAGAATGGAGAGGGACAGAGTGAATTTCCAGGTAACAAAGTGAACACAAGAAACATTTTTCTATTCTGTGACTTTGGAAAGAACAATTTAAAAAAAAAAAAAAATTAAAATCTACTTTTGTATCAGAGTATTTCATCAGCCCTGGCTTCGTCCAGCACAAGGAGGAGGAGAGGACAAGGGACGGTCCTCACTTGCGTGTGCAACAGCCCTGGTGAGCAGCGGGGACACCGGTGGGAGTGACCCGTGCCTTTTGCAGGCAACAAACCCAACCATCCCTCCTCAGTCTTCACTCACTCATTCACTCACTCACTCACAGCTTTAACCCTTCCCCGGGGACCCACAGGGGTGTGTTAAACACCGTGGAGGAGGAGGAGGATGTCGGTGACATCCCGCCAGAGCGGCCGGCAGGGATGGCGGTGCAGAGGTCACCGGGAAGCGGCTCCCCAGGCTTTGCAGCGAGCGTCGGCACACTGCGGCAGTTTTTACTTAGGGCGATTGTGTTGGCAGTTTTATTTATATTTTCCTTCAGAGTGGGGCTGAGCTCTTTAACCACGAAGGGAAATTTAATCTTTTTGCTGATAAGACGGTAAAATACTGCAATCCGGCTGACCTCCTGAAAACAGATCCAAACAGCCGGGCTGTCCAAAAATCCGAGACACCCCTCCCCCTGCCCCGCAACTGCATTTCACTTGTGACCTTAGGCAGCCTGTGGCCAGACAAGATCCTTTGAACACATCCCCGGAGCGGCAGCGATTAGAGGCGCTTTGATTGCCCTGCTCGGCTGGTCCTCGGGGCTCCCCAGTGCCCCGCGCCCCTGCCCTCCTCCCCGGGCACTGCTCTGCTCGCTCGCGGGCAAGGTTTAAGGCAAAGCTCCTTCCTCCCCCGCCGGCCCCCTTTCATTTTCGTAGAGCGTATTAAACCTCAAGACGTAGTTAACACTAATCCTGATTTATTTAGGATTTATCTGCATTATTAATTCCAGTCATGTTGTGAAAAAGTACTAAGGGTTCCAGTTTGTATGTAAACTTCGGCCGTCTTGCAGAGAGCTTTATTTGAATCTTCTCCTTGAAGTGATATTTTAGCCAAAATCTCAGACTTTCCCCTTTTTAAAACACTTCAGATCGGAGCTAGCCATAATAATTTGATTTATTGTTATTTTTTTTCCCAGTAAATACCCTCTTGGACTATTTTATGCATTAATCTGGATTTGATGTGGATTTAAACATTTACAATGCAAAATAATTTGGGTTAAAAATAATCCCCCTTGATAAAGCTAAAAAACCCCCACAACTGTCACCATCTCTGACAGCCAGGCATCAGCGGCGATCCTTGAATATGCAAATCGAGGCAAGGAGAAGCCTGAGCAGCAGGAACCGACCATGGCGTCTCCGCCATGATAGTCCGGTCAATCAAACATCTCGACCCATTAACAGTGTGAAGAATCTGAATCTTGAGCTACTAAGTCTCAAAACTAAACTCACTCCTCTTGCTCAGTAAGTCTGTCGCCAGATCTCACTGCTCAGACTGTGCCTCCACCCTATTCTCAGTCTGGGATTTTGCAGAAGGGAAATACTTCTGCGGGCTCCGTGGAGTGTGGTGGGCAGCACGGGACCGCAGCCCCTGTCCCCTGCTCTGGCAGAGAACCCCAGTTCATAGACTGATGAACTCCACCACAGAACTGGTTACAGGTTTCTTGCATCCAGTACGACTGTTGGAAAGCTGTAGCAGGAGCAGCCCTGACTGTCGGAAAACTCATTGTCGCTGAGAGTCTGGTTTACTGGTGACCACGATACATCTGGGAATCCTTGTGCCAACCGGGTGTCCACCTTCTCCGGCTCTCCTCTCTGCCAAGACGATACAGGCGTTGTTCAGCCCGTGGTTGGGGTCCCAGCAGGAAGTCTGCCCGCCTGTCAGTTCAGCCTTGATTTGTGGAAGAACTGTCTAAAATGGTTGTGTGTTGATGTGGTGTCCGTATTTTCACTGGAATCAGTGCTGATTTAACCAGTGTAGGAAAGATCAAACCTAAAGCTGCTGTATGCAACAGCCCATTCTCTTCAACTTTGTACAGGACTACCAAGTTACCGTATAATGACATAAAACTAGGACTGGAAGAGCTGTGCACGTATTCTGCAGAGCTGAGAATGGCTCCTGCCGTCTCGCAGAGCCGCTCTCTGCCCTCGGCAGAGGACTAGATGGTGGCTGTCCCGAGAGGTCTGCCTGGAGTCACCGTCATCCCGACCAACCCGACTGGTGACTCTGTGGAAACCCACCATGCAGCGCTTGGGCGTGCTGCGATCCCTCTCTTATGTGGGACATAAGGCTTATGGATACTGTCAGTAATAAGAAATCAGAAGTGATTACTATCTCAGTTTATTCTGAGCATCTTACATGATCTGACTTCTTTTCTGTCTGCAGTTAATCAGTAGTAAGATCCCAAGTGTCTTTAGGAACTGGCACTGATACAAAGTTACTAAAAGATTAATATATTTGAGGAAATAGTTCTCAAATGGAGGGATTTCCAATTTACCCCTTTCAGCAATGGCGGTGCCAGTATATATTTTGCCCCTTCTCCTCCCTGAGGCCACAGTGGTGCTGCTCCTTACACGCCTCCTCACATCTATTCTAAACCAGATTGCCAGGCCTATAGGGAACAATTTTCCAGGGTATTTATTTGTTTCCTGAATAGGCACTTGGGACACTGGCATCTCTTGATAATCTCTGCATACAGGAGCAGAACTGCCAGGGCTTCTGACAGTGCAATACAACATAGTATTCCCAAAGTAAAATTAAAACAGGCAAAACACAATTCCATAGCAGCCATGAAATCTGGAATCCCCTATCGAAAAATGACAAGAAAGGATGAGGACATATAGTGTGGAACTAACTGTCACTACTCAGGTGGGACACCTTGGGGCTACAATAAATACTTCTTCTAAATCTCATTTTGGTGCTTAGTAGTAATGAAAAGATCAGACAATGTAAGGAATTTTTAGGAAAGAAGTAGAGAAAAAACATAAAGATCATTGTGCCACTGTATACATCTCTTATGTGCCTGCCTCTTAAATAATCTGTGCGGTTCTGGTCCTATCTCAAAAAAAGGTCCTGTTCTCTTAGAATAGGAAAAAGTTCAGAAAAGTGCAATAGAGTTGATCAAAATAGGGAACAGCTTCTGGGCAGGGAAAAGTATGAAGCAGACTAGTTCCCACCCGGCTGGAAGAGACAACTGGCATGCGATGCGGTGACCGTCATAAAATTGTGATTTAATGGACAAGGTAAAGAGGGAAGGCCTGTCCGCTGTTTGTCCCGGTGCGAGAATGAGGGGACATCAAATGAAAATTGCAGCCGGAGAGTTAAAAACAAGCAGACAAAGAAACAAAGCTGTTTCTTCACACAAGACAAAACTACGCTGTGCAGCTCTTCTGTAGCAAGGCTGCAGATGCTGGCAGCGTGTGGGTTCAAAAAGCAACTGAACAGCTTTATGGGAGAAAAATCCATTGAGGACTACTAAAAAGTGGAACACAACTTGTAGTTCAGAAAGTCCTTTAATCACAAGTTGTTGGTGGCTTCTGGGGAAGCATTGCTGTCTGCTCACTTATTTCATACTCTTGCCTACGGGGCTCTGTTACTGGTCGCTGTTGATGACAGGATATTGGCTAGATGGACCATTAATTTAATTTATTTTCTTATAATCTCTTAACTAGTGTAGAAATGTGATATATCTAGTTCAGTTACAATACTTTCCCAATATGGCAAGTCTTAGAAATCCGTAATGAATATACCATCATTACATCTTTATAGTAGCAGCTCCGGTACCTGCAATCATAGGTGTTTGTCATCGGAAGAGTAGGGAAACCTACTGAGTCTTCCTTTCAGTCACATCTTGAATTAGGTGCATACTGTGGCCTGGGATAGATCAAAACCTGTACATTTATCAAAATTCTGATGTCCCTGTTATCCCGAATTCTGGTAACATCTTTCACTTCCTGGTTTAGTAATTTCTCTTGTTTTTAAAAGTCATTTCAACTGGTGCAGAAGGCACCCTGTGTAATCCACAGTTCCCTCGCACGTGGTCTGACTGCAGGACGCTCGTGCCAGTGCACGGTGGGGAGGTGAATGCCATTGCAGGACCTCCTGAATTGGTTACCCAGGAGCTTTTGACCAGGCTGGAAAGGCCAGCCCAGCGCTGGCCATGAACCAGCGGGCAAACGGGGCTGAGCTGTGCAGAGCTGGGGAGATTCATCAAGTGAGGAAAACCCGGCTGTCGATAGGCAGCTCCGTGGGGTCGGTCAATGAACTGCCTTTCAGAGGGTTTCCGACCAGCCGGCCGGCTCTCCAGCGGCAATCAAACCGTCTGTAGCTGCTATCAGCCACTTCCATCACCTCCCAGACTGGCAGTTTTCCAATAAAGCCGATACCCCCTCCCCCGGGGTATGGCCATCAGCAGGAGGTGGGCATTGTCCCTTTACTCCAGCAATTTGAGGACAATGTTGGCTTACACTCTATTAGCAGGCGGACACCCGACCCCTGACCCTGGCATTGACCGGCAGCCACCAGCGGGTGGACGCGGGGGAGTTAAGGTGGTCTGACGCAGTTCCTCAGCGCGGCCATGGGCAGGGAAGTCCACTGGGCTCGCAGGCAGCTACGCCGATGCCCAGCGATGGACGCGCCGGCACACAATCAGGGTGAGCTCCAGGTCGTGGAGTAGAGGCGCAGACCAGGGATGTGCTCTCAGCAGTGGATCGGTTGTACGTTACAGAGCACCGCTATAGAGATCTGCACGAGTGTCCGGGTTACAAGTGCAGAATTTCAATGGATGGTTACAACATACTCGAGTATCAGATTCAATCAGAACGTGCTGAAAGGTGGTGGTGTACGCGGGTTGGATACTATCCCACCATCTTCTGGTGGGATGAGGTGCCTGTGGTGTTTCTACACCAGCCAGCCCAGACGCTCCCTGTTCTGGGAACATCCCTGCACCAGGGTGGGCTTGGCTCTGCTCCAGGTGGGTGCAGACCCCCTGCAAGAGGACACCCCCAGGACTCCAAAAAGTAAATCAGCTGGAAAACATAGCCACGTTTCACCCAAAACAGGTTGTCTGACTTGAACTTCCCGTCACTTATCTAAGCTTTTCCCTGTTGAGGACTTAAAGGCCTCCCTGTCAATAAACACATTAGCTCGCTAAACATGCGGATGCCTTTTCTTCTCTGGATTAACCCTTTGGGAGCTGGGGCTTCCTTTGGATTTGTTAGGATATTGATCACAGATCATGTTTGCCTTTCAAACTCTCTTTCTGCTTTCGACTTGACAGACAGTTTCAGTGTTGCAGTCAAGCAGCAAATTCACTGCAGCCACATGGAGAAAGGGAGCTGCAGCGGACAGCCCACATTGTGCTTCTCCTGGGGTAGAGATACCTCTTCTATGGCCTCCAGAGGAAACGTGCTCACCGTCGTCAGGAGTAACTTGTTCTCATAAGGCATTGCTAACAAGCAACTACTGAAACGTTAACCAATGCCAGATGTAATATACGCATACTTTCAGTATTAGCAAAAATTGTATTAAATTAAATTAAATATTCTTTAGCCTAATTGATCTCTCCTTTCATACTGAAAATCATACCCCTTTTCAGTAAGTGTCTGTAAATGGGCAAGACAATTTAAAAGGAGGCCAGCCGAGATAGCCCCACTGTTTCTGGTTAAGAACAGATTAAAGAAGCTCTTAGGAGAATGACTTAGAGGAAACTTTGAAAAATGGAAAGGTCATACTTTATGACCCTGCTGACCCAAATGGATGCAAAAATATCAGAATTAGTGACCTATCCAGATAGCAGATCTTCTGGCTATTCCATACATGTGGTAAGCTCATTCTCTCAGTTCCCAGAACCTTCCTGAGAACGTGGAGTAAAATGTATGCTTGTTTTATTTAAGGCTAATTGCTATTGCACCTCTTATGTATGTTGTGTCCCTCTTTTAGACACGGTCTTAAAAATGCAAATGCACCTGTCTGGCTCAGGACAGGGCAAAGCCAGCACGGTGTTCCCTTGTAATCTGGACCACATTCTCAGGTCTTTGAGCTCCTGGTAAATCTCCTTGTGGATAACTTTGCTGTTCCTGTGCAGTTACTGCCTTCTCTTACCACTCTAATAGATTATATTAAGTCTACATGCTTTGGTTTTAGGGCTGTCTGTTAGACTTCTTAAGATCTTCTCTTTTTTTCCATCTAGTGGAGGATTTCTAAGTTTTCCCTCTTTTTATGCTTTTTTTTTTGAAGAAGGATTTTTTAAAATTCTGCCGTGGACTGCATGCGAACCATGCCTTTCCCAGTCTGCTATACAAAAATAATCCTCTCACCATACAACATTGAAGTTCATCCTCTTTCTAGGCATTAAGTTTAATAACAAAACCCCCAAGAAGGTGGTATAAAAACTCATCCAAACCTTGCCTCCAGGCTTGGTTGCCCTTATAGTTCCTCAACTGGGAGAGGTTTAGCCCCTCTTTCCTCAAATGATCACTCCCTTTCCATCTACGTTCTGTTGGGTTTAACAGCAACATCATCTTCCTTTGGACATCAGCTGAACTTCTTTAACCGTTCCCGAGCAGGAGGAACATCAGCTAACAAGGTGGAATGTTTCAGGCAAAAATGCTATAAGATTATAAATGCATTATAGAAAAATCATGACATGTGACCCTGTAGTGCACAACTTGGACATCGTGCGGCAGAACAGGCAATCATTACAAATCTCTCATTTAAGTGAAACAGCTGCATTTTGGGAATTTAATATGCTGCCTCTCCCCATCCTGTCATGTTGTACAGAGATCACTTTGCTTCTTTCTGGATATGATTTGGTTCTCAACGTTATTCCCATGTTTTTTGTTAGTCTCTGTGTTTACTTGTTGACTTATTCTCATTTAGGCAGCTGAGATTTCTCATTGTCTTCAGAATTCATGTAATGGGTTTGCATCGTTTTCTGCATTGTGCACCGGGGAAATTACCAATTCAACACATAGCCGCACTGAAACTTTCTTTACAATGCTCAGTAGACACGTGAAGCATAATGTTATTTACCATCTGACTCACCTGACAACATTCTCTGGAAATTCCTAAGTGCAATGCCAGCATAACCACGACTGTGCCTTAAAACTATGGTGTAAGCGTAAAGGGAAAAGTTCTCTCCATTTTGATACTCACATCAGAGAAGAAGGTAATAAGAGTCACGATTTAAAGAAGTTCTTATAAGGCTGGGAATAATTATAGTTTCAGTGCTGCTGCTGGTTTGCGATGTCATACTCAGGAAGTCACGTCACTTCCCCGCTCCAGCGCAGTGGTGACAGGTCCCTGCTCGTTTCAAAGGCGTGTTGAGAGGATCAGTTAACACTTTTCCATCATTTGCACTATATTAAGTATGAAGTGTCTCTATGGTTAGCTGCTACATGAATAGCAATGCAATGAACTGGGCTTATTGATCAGGCTCCTCCACGTGAGCCTGGGTGGCCACCTGTCCTCCGAGAGGCCGGATCCTGCGCCTCTTCGTGGGGAAGTAGAGTCTTACTCCCGCGGAGAGTATTTGTTTAAGAGGATTTCCTTTCTCATGCAGGGACAGCAGTAGCCATGCCAATAAGGGTGGGAGTGATTATGAGAGATTGACTGGTGGAATATAATCCCTGTGCGATGCTGATCGGATCTGGTGAAGATTGCGTTTCAAAGGTAGCAGCTCATCCTGCTCCAGGAGTGGCGCTCCACCCATAAATAGGGCTTTAATGAGATCCGACAGGCCTGATTTCTCTGGTGATACAGTAAAACAACACGACCAATTCTGATGGTTTGGGGTCCTGACCTTTAACAAGGACTTGCGACGTAGGGCAAACTGCCCAAGAGAGATGGAGGGGCAGGAGGCCAGGGGGACAAGGTCGGCAGATAATGAAGTGGTCAGCATTGGATTTCTGTCACTCACAGTGGTTAAGTACAACAGTGAGGGACTTCAGTAAAAGAAACTGTGAAAGAGCACATAGAGAGAATAACAGAGAACGGGGAATCTGGGGAGGATTTCAGTTACCTTTCACTGTGAACTTGAACAGTTCGAGTGACTTTGGTAATGAAGAGAGTGAGCGCAGAAATCATGCAAAGAGAGTGAGAGAACAAGGAGGGAGCAAGAGAGATTAAAGCGAAGAGAGAAGGAAATCCAAGGGGACTTGTCATTTGAGCGAGTACTGCAATCAGGTGCTGAGGCCCAGAGAAAGGAAAGGAAGCAGCCACAGCAGCAAACCAGAGGTCTCGACCAGAGATTTACCCAACCAGTGTTGCAGCAGCCGTTTGTGGCTGTCTGGTTGTTCCTGCCTTCCCCGCAGGTGAGGATGCTCCTGAGCACTGCCCTGGCCGAGGACCTGCTTACAGCCATGGCAGTGGACCTGATGGCCGCTGAGGAGCAGCGCCCCGACCGCACCAAGGTGCTTCCAGCCTCGACCTGTCCCTGGTGCTGGGAACTTCTCTGGGGTGGCAGGGGTGGCTTGTCTCTTTTAAGTTCCTTTGTGTCCCTTGATCTAAATTTAGTGGGACTATGCGCTAAGAAAACACCACATTATCAGACTACCGCTGCGAATTCAAAGAGCGCCACGGTGAAATACAGAGGAAACTAAGACCTATTACTAAGGAGGCACTGACAGGTGATCGTGTGTCAATTTAAGATCTGTTTCCTTTTCAAGTGTCCTCCTTTAGACCTGGTTTTAATAGAAATATTTCATTACAATTTTGCTGAGACTTCTATCTAGGCTGAAAGTGACAGAAATTAAATGCATTTGACCCAAACACTGAAGAATTATGTTACTGAACAGCAACCCCAAAATTAAGCTGACCAGAAACAAAAGTGAAAATTGATAGCCTGGACATGTTATTCCTGTCCAGACATGAACAGAATGCTAGACAGGATGCTAAAAGCAACTAAAATGGTAAGAGATAAGTAGGAAAATGTATTTTTAAAACCCTTTAGACTCAGTAGCCCAAGCTAGTTTTATTTACATGAAGAAAAAAATAATACATTGTTTTAGCACTGCTGATCCCTTTGGACATGTTCAAACTGCAATGCCTACAAAGAACAAAATCATTAAATCAGATGTGTACAGTAGTTTCTTATATAGACTAAAATAACCTTTAGTCTCAGCTATACAACTATAAGAATGGTTGCAGAGAGCGACCTGCATCTATATCAGCTTCCATCAATGAAAGGTTTGCTCTTTAGTTGTTTTTTTCTTTATTTGGGTGTCTTATTGTTGCTTTTTTTCTTTTGTAAATGTGAACATTGAAGCCAGGCAACCTGTTAGAGAGGTGAATTGCATGATTACACTGCATTGTTTTAATTTGTCTTTGGATGAATTCTCGTAAGCTTTCATGAGAAAATCTCCCATTAGAAGCATTCATTTAATTTAAGAACAGTTGGGAGAGGAAGGGTTGAGATGACAGATGGAGACTGTGGGTGTCTTATAAGAGAGAGCTGAGCTTTTTGTATTTATCTTTTTTGTGGCACATAGTTGCTGTTCTCTGCTGCTTCCATTTTTTTAATCTGTGCTTTTTTGTGCAGTATTTCTTAGAAATCTCCCCTCTTTTGTACTGTAAGTCTAATAGATTTCATTAGTTTTTCCTGTACTGTGTCAGCTTTAAAACATAACAATATAACACAGTATAGGGATGCAGCCCGGTAAGAAAGCAGAATGAAATAGACTGAGCCTTAACGGAGATTTCAATCCAGTTTTGAATTGCATAGTATTTAGCAGAAAAACATACCAAAATATAGAACTGATTTCTTCACTAAATCATCTTACTGATTGTCCAGCAAGTGGTATGCACATGCTGAAGACATTTTTCTAGCTTTGCCAGTGCCATCACTTTGTAATTCAAGGTTCAGTGTCAGAAAGTGGCCTAAATCTGACATTTAACTTTTATTTAAATTAGTATAAAAGTAAGTTTAAGGTTTCAAAGTATTATCTTTAAAAAGCGTGTATATCAAAATGGTAGGAATTCTGAATGTAAATGTGCACTGTTAATGTTTGTGGCCAGGCAGTTTGGCTTGCAAAAGCTGTGTGAAAACCAAATACCTTTAATAGCGTAAGTCAATCAGCTGGTAGTAGAAATGAGGACCATAGCTTTGTTTTATAAATATCTAAAACAGCATCCTATGCAAATATAAATACGTTCGTAGGAGGAGTTCAGCTGATGACAATATTTTGATAATCAGGTTCCTGATTTGTGACTTATACCTCTTTTAATGGTCTTTAAGTTATAATAACAAATAATTTGTAAACAGTAATGCCTATGCATTGTGATTGCCAGGCCCCTTCACAGAAATAATTAAAATTTAGAAGTAACATTAAATCCTGTTGAAGTAAGATGGAAAACAGTGAAATGTTTGTTCTGTATAAAACTTGCTTTACTCTGCAATATAAGAAGCAAGCTATAAATATAGGGCAAAAATTTCAAACATTAGTCTGACTTGTTCTCACTATGTTAAACATGAATTTATTTGCATCTATATGTGCTATCCCTAAATTTGCATTGCACATAACAAACCAGTTGATATGAGAAGCAAAGTATATTCATTAGATTTTTCTTGCTTTTCCATGAGTTTTTTAACTCATGGAAAACGAAACCAGAATTCCAGTTTCTCCCTTACCCTTCACATTTTCTGAATGATTTGATCGTTCTCCGTTCAAACAGCAAGACCTCTTTTCCAAGGCTCTGTCATCTCTTGCTCCGATTACCACAGCCACTTCTTTTTGTTGTCCCATATGCTTCAGTCCATGTAAAATACACTGAAAAACAGTCTTTCTTAGTATTTGATTTGTCTATTTTATCCCTTCAGTTCCCTTGTTCTTTCTCCATCCTCCTTCCTAACAAGTCAAGATTCAAGTTCACCCCCTCCAGTCCTTCCCCTTCCTGTTTAAATTCATGTTCCTGTAGTCTCTCCATCAGCTTCATCAGATTCAACCTCTATGCTTATTTCTCTTATTCTTTCAATCTCATAAAAACATCTCCGTACTTTCTTCCACCTGTACCATCTATATCACTTCCCACAAACTGAACTGCAAAGCTTCTGCTTTCTCCTCTTTGAAGTCTGCACTGGACCTGCATGACTTGGCTTTTCTTTCTTTAAGCTGTAGTCTCCCATGAAGATATCAGTGCTGTATTCCATCACCGTAATACCGGGCTCATTAAGGACCTACGTGGGGAGCTTGATTCAGCTGCCGCTGGTGCTGAAAGGACAGGAATGGACTCGTTTGCTCCACGAGAAAGGGCAGCATCCCACTTTGCTCTGGGGTGGTTGACAGTGTCACACAGCTGCCTTTCCTCTTGCAGTCTGTAAGGAGACATTTCATCTTGGTTAGCCCCCTGGAAGCCCTGACCTGCTCCTTCCCTTGTCAATACTCCAGCTCTGTAGGACACACTAACCGGCTTCCAGCTTCCTCTTCCTTCCTCGGCGCATTGCTGGCTCTGTTACAAGCTCCTCTCCAGTACGTTTTCTAATATCAGCTGCCCCAACCCTGGAAACCATTATCCTGTGACCCATTGTCTTCATGAACGGATGGGTAGACAGGGACATTCCTACATCTGTCTTTTCCTGCTGTCCTGATTTATTACTCTGTAAAATAATAAAACGTTAAAAAGGTTGAACCTGAACTGAAGCTATGACTATGACACTATTAATCAAACTGTTGGAGAATTACTTTATATTAGGTGCCTTACACACTCATCCAGTCCACTAGAAGTTATCCTGAAACATAGTCTAAATACGGAATACTAGGAAAAGCAGTTCTTGATTGCTTTGCTTTCTCTTACGTTGTACGACCGGACAATGTAACAGACCCCAAAGCAGCACTAACGCAAGCAATTCAGAGAGGAAGACAACCAAAAGCTGTCCTGATGTGCTGAGGAGGAAGCAGACAGCTGTAGGAGAGCTCCTTGGTCTCCTCCCGACACGGGGCAATGCCGCCGTGTTTCTGAGCACCTTTCATACAGTAAGTTTTCAGAACGTTGTCATTTAGAGAACCGTTATCTATGTATTTTGAATTTCCTTTCCAGTGCAGAGACACCTCTGGACTGGAAAATGGGAGCGTGAACACGATGGTGTCAGCCGGCAGTTTTAGGCAGATAGCACTGCCGCCCAAATGAGCCCACACAGCATCTTGGCAACTTCTTGAAACTACTTCGGTGACCCGTAACGCTTTCTTGAAACAGGCTCTGTGGCAGTTGCTGGTCCCACAGTGGCATGAGAAGTGTCTCCAGCTGGCAGAGGCTGGGGCTGGAAAATCTGTGCTGCTTTTCTGTGCCAATGAAGTAACCCTCACGTTCGTCCTTAGCAGGATCTCAGGGGAAAGGGGCTGAAATAAAATCATTGCTTTCTCTCTGTGAACTAGGTATTTAAGTACTGGCCATGTTTGCTCCATGAACCCTTCCCACACTGTTCCCATTTCCCATCATGAAGAGCTGGTGGTGCTGGTGGCAGGCACCGTAGCAGGGCCAGTGTGCGGGGCCGATGTGCAGGCTCGGTGTGCAGGTCCAGCACGCAGACTCGTCAGGCTCTCCTGCTCCACCAGCCGTCACGAGCGTCTCTTATCTCAGCCGTCGATGCCATGCTCGCTTGATGTCTCAGTTCCGGAGCAGAGATGCTCCATCTGCTATCTGGGAAGGCTCTGGCCCCAAAAATATTTAGTTAGCAGCCATTCAGTTAAGTGGAATTGACTTTTTATCGGCTTTCCTCTGTACGTCTGCCACCAGCGAATGCCGTTTCCTCCTTCCCTCTTCTCCGCCTGTCAGTCCGCTCCACATTCCTATCGGCAGCCGTTAGCTCTGATCAATACTAACCACTGTGTAACAGCTCACGCATGGCTGCCTTAGTTTGCATCGATCAGACCCTTCTTCCAACAGGTAGCCGGCTATTTGAGGCAACGACTTGAGATAAACACCTCCTTTTACTTCAGGCTAATTCATTACAGAGGGGTTTCAAGGAGACCCGGTGCCCTACATCAGAGACTCGCAGAGATCAGACTCACTGCAACTTCTCCCCTGCCTGATGTTACACAAGACCATGTTATTTTCCCCATCCCTTCTGAAATCCAGCCTGTAAAAACAATGCTATCCAAATACTTCCAAAGGACCTAGACTGAAAATTACACCTCAAACTATTCTAGTTAGGAGAACTTGGTGGTTTAGAAAATTAAGAATGTGAGTACTGATTAGAAATGAGGACGAGATGACCATCTGGGCAGCAGGTGTCTCGTGACTGTCCCGTCTGAGCTTCTCACCAGCAGATCCTCTTCTGTTGAAGTTTGGTGTCCGGGGGCTGTGTCTGCATGAGTCCCGTGTGCTCCAGTGAGATGCAGCATTCCTGTCCTCCGGCAGAGCCATCCCTGTCCTCCGGCAGAGCCATCCCTGTCCTCCGGCAGAGCCAGCCTCGGCCCAGCGCCGAGCACTGCCCGCAGCTCCCGTGGGGCTGACTGGGACCCACGGGGCACTTGCAGGAGGAGGCTCACTGCGCGAAGGGGTATAGCCTAGAAACTATATCAATACCAGCAAACGTTAATCATCCTGATACATCAGATTATTTTGCTGGACCATAAAGCACACAGGCTCCAGGATAGCACCTTCAGGCCATCTGTCCTCTTCAGATGCCAAAATGTAACTTGGAGATAAAACCCTATTAACATTGAGAGAAGAAATCTCCGCAAAACTGACCGGCAACCAGCAGTATGCTGGCAATCTTACTTCTCCTGTACTTGCTGCTGTTTGCAAAGCTTCCATAATTTAGAAAACTAGCAACCGTTTTGAAGGAATTCTAATAGACAGACACGCTCACCCCACATACCCACTCCTGAACCAGACCCCGCTTTGCGGCTTTAATTTGTAGGCTTGAAGCGAGGAGAGGAGCACTCACAGAAGCAAGCGCCTTTGGCCAAAGGTGAAGATGCAGTTCTTAACCCAACTGCTAAAAAGGCGGTAGATCAGACACATCCAACCCAGAGAGCCTCTTGGAGAAGTTACAAAACACTGTTTCTGGTTAGTTTGTACCTGGGCTGGTTACAGAGGCAGAAGGGCCGCAGGGCTGCTATGGCAGCTACAAACTTTCCAGTGAAATGAGTGTTTATTATTATAGGTTTGATGCTGTTCCCAAAAGGACCTAATCAACAAGTAATAAGGCCTCAAGAGGGCAATTAGAAACCTGAACTTTAACTCCCTTACAACCACAGTGTAAAAAGCAACTTTTGCTTTGGTTTTGGGTATGCAAGCCTGGTATGTTACTGAGGAAAAAATACTGACAATCTGAAATCTGAAATAACTGCAGACAAGTATTTGAATTTGAACAGTGAGGTACAAGATCAGTTTCTGTGGCAAAGTGAATGCATGCCTGGCAAAAAGCATTAATGGTTTGGGGGGTTCGTGCCCAATATACAGCCTCAGTCATATCTGATTTTTTTAACACTTCTTCCTAGCTTTAGACAATCACCGAGGATGTTCGGTGCCTGCATACTTACAGCATCTGTCCCTCTTTGAGAAAAAAAAAATTACCTCAGTTTTCCCACTTGTAAAATAACAATAATATCTGCCTCGATGCAGAAGCTTGAGATGCTTGGTTTGTTTGAAACTTGTTTTGAATACTTTGGAAGGGCTTCCAGACAGGAACTGCACATTGAGTAATTCTTGCCATAGAAAGTCACGTGGCTACTGGAAAGCAAAAAGTTGCATAAGAATACGTCTGTGTAGCACGACTGCATCAGTGAGTATTGCCCAAGAGTGCTCATATTCCTCACTGCCTGCCTGAGAGTATGGAGGAAGCACCTGATTTTGCAGGTCCTTACACAGAGCCATGGCAACGCTAACATGCACCCACAGATTGTTAATGTTCGTGTTATTTGAAACTTAGGAGGTGTGTTTCTAAAAAATGTTAGAGTTAGAGGGGTTTTTTTCAATTTTTTTTTTTTTTCCAATACCATATTTGAAGGCCATTTGCCCTGGCAGAGCGTGTGTGTATGTAGAGAAGAGAGCTGTGATTGTTGTACATTTCCTTTTCAAAAGAAACTACAGAGAGAAAGCAAATACTATGGCAATGCAAGAAGCCAAGAAGCAAAAATTTCTCATGCACCTATAAGATTGGTTGTTGATTTTTAATTTCTTGGCTCTTCTGGAGCCTTAGTTCGTTTCTAGATCACGGCAGGATGAGCAGACTGACCTCTGTGTAGTGGTAGTCAGAGCCTTTTGAGACAGGTATAAAGTGCATAGATTTTTACATTATTTGCTATTGCAAGTCCTCCCTTTCCAGAGATTGTGGGGTTGGGGGTAACTAAGCCTGCTGCAGTGAGCGTCCTTAGCAAGCCTACGGCACGCATCCCCTTTGCATGTCCACCAGAACTGTCCCTGCTTGGCCAAGGATTAATCCAAACAGGGTGAAGCCAATGCTGGCTGGCTTGGAGAAACAGCTGAAGGGGTTGGCAGTGGCAATGGTCTGCTGCTCCGCTGACAAGGACAGCGCGTGTCTTCCAGCACTGTCTCTTCTGACCAACTCAAAGCTAGTATTTTTCCTGTTGTGCAGTTGTCAATGCAGAAGTAAAAATAATACGGAGTAAACATTGAGAACCAGGAGAGGTATCACTGTAAGGATGAAGCAGAAGTCCTGCTTAATTGTTCCTAGGAGAGAGAGCAGGCATAACCCTTCACTGAAGTGAGTGTCGTGCTATCAGGAATGATCAATATCACGCGGAAATGGGATAAAACTCAGGGAGCACGCTGTAGAGCAGCATCCAGGGGAGACACTTTAATATACTCTGGTCTTCTCTGGAAGGTACATAAAGCCAACAGGCGCTGGCAGCGTGCGTACGGCTCATCATGGCACTTGGCCATGACTGCAGTTACGTGTAGGTACACAAGGCTTTTGCAGCCAACAGTTACGGAGCTGTCAAGATGAGGTCCTGCTCTCTTTTGGAGGTGGGAGCAGCAAACCTAGACCAGAGCTGCACACATCCCACTCAGACTTGCAACTGAGGGTGCTGGGGGTGCCTCCACAGGCCTGTACTGAGCCCAGAATGCCATGGCCCAGTGCAGGAGCCAGGAGGGCTCTGTCCCTGCCAGCCACGGTGCCAGGGCAGAGGGGAGAACTAAGCAGAACCAGGAGCCAGTAAATCGAGTGAACTTTTAGATATCCCAGCCTTAAAACTAATTTAAGCTCTTGAAAAACTTCTTTTGATGTATAAAATGGAGCCAGCAGAGGGAGTGAAATGCAGGGACGCTATACTGTGCATGGAAAAAGGAACTGCTGGAGTTTTGATCCAGGTGCAGCTGGTTCAATGACACTTCTCAAAACCCACAGTGTGGGTGCACCAGCTCAGTCCAGGGCCACATGTAATGCAGGTATGGATTAATAGGGGCAGGTTATCACTTGTAGGAGTGAGACGTTGTCTACCGTATCATTATCAATGTAAGAATAGATGGGGTTTAGGCCAACACTGTATTCTTCCAGTATGAAGAAGGTACCCAGAGGAGTCTTAACTTCTCAAATAATTCCTGTTCTGAGGGGGCTGAGTGCTGTCCCTATAAGTAGGTTCATATACTTTAAAATATGTTTCAGTTGTTCTGGCACTGTTAACATGGTCCTGTGAGTGACCATGTAAAACACCAAGGAGAAGCCTAAAACTAAGCATGTTGATGTTGCTCTCTTATGCCTCCTAAATATCCAGGTCTTAGTATTATCTTGGGCACTAAATGTGGATAGACAGGCTTACAAATAGCTTCTTGCTGATTCCTTAGTTAAATTCTTCAAAAATAAGAATTTTCCAAATTGATTAGTTCTTCAGCATCCATTTAGGATTTTTTTTTTTTTTTGACTCATCTTTAAAGCGTCTTCAAAGACAGAAATACAATTTCCTCTTTTCATTGAGTGTTGGCCATCTTTGTTCACCATTTGATTAGAAGAGATAGGAAGTGATCTTTACTAAACCGTTTACAACATGCGAGCTTCCTCCTAGCTACTTCTGAAGGAGAACTGGCAGGAAAATGCCAACTTTAGCGGTCACAGACCACTGTGGGACTTGGACTGAGAGGCACAACGCTCTCATTTTAGCGTTATTCTTCCAGGGCCTCTGCAGACTCCAGCAGACATCAGTTTATGCACCACTGAGATAATCAAGATCGTATCTGTAGCTTTAAAGAATAACACAAAAAAGAGGTTGTATTACTATTTTTTACTCAAGCTGAAATTTCTGAACAGTAATACAATAAAATGCAAATTCTACAGCCATGGATTCACAAAAGGCCTGTTCTCTTTGCCCTAGGGCTAGTGTTGTGAGTGTTGCAGCACAGCTCTAATCCCAGTTCCCGAGTGCAGGTTTGCTGCCCGGCTGCTGCCTTCTGCGCCTGCACGGTGCATAGATTATGGCACAATAAAGCAGAGGGAATCACGGAGTTTCAGCCTTCAGGTTGCTGTCTCATACCTTCAAGAGGTAAATGATAATTTCCCAGAACTATATGAGGGGTTTGAAATATTGATGTAATCAGTATACACACTAAACAGTTGTGTTCTTCTGCGTCTGATCTTCCCTATTCTGTATCTGTGTGCTATGACAAAGTTCGCTGCATAAATTAGACTGGTTTTGCTTCCAGTGTGTCTGCCTAGTGATGGTGGCTGGAACACGCTGTACATTTGGGACCTCTCCAGATGTATCACTATCTAAAAGTGACTTGGTCTCACTTGGCACTCTTTTCATCCCACAGTTGGAATTGATGGAGCTTTATGAAAGTCATTTAACACTAGTGTATCAACAGGCAAGCTTTGTGGTATGAGTGTCTGCTGACCCGTTAGCTCTGATTTTGTTTTTACTGGAAAAGAAAATTCAATGAAGAGGTAGTTTGGGATACAAAGTACGATGTGATCAGCCAGCAGGGTCCCAACCAGCAGGGTCTTCTTCACCAAAAGGGTTGTCAAACATTGGAACAGGCTGGCAAAGAAAGTGGTTGAGTCACCATCCCTGGAGGTATTTAAAAGACACGCAGACGTGGTGCTTAGGGACAGGGTTTAGTTGTGGACTTGGCAGTGTTAGGTTTATGGTTGGACTTGATGATCTTAAAGGTCTTTTCCAACCTAAATGATTCTATGATTCTGTGATTCTATGACCAGTCAATGTAAGTGTCTCCTGGGTCTGTGATATCATTCCAGTAACCAGGTGTTTGGAGTTAGACTTCTCGCTTTGCAGGACTGTTGAGAAATTTCCAGTTTTTTACAGTCTCCTCTTTCCAGTATCCCATGTCATTTTCAACCAGAAACTATTCATATAGTTATATATACTATATGCTTTGGTTTTGAAAAGTCTTGGAATCTGTGTGTTTATACACCAGTGTTCAAAGAAACATTTCTTTTAGCAAAATACAAAAATGTAATAAGTTGGTAGTCTCAATAACCGTGTTGAATACTGTGGAATTAGCTTAAACTAAGTTTTTTCTCCTTGAAATGAGATTATATTTGCGTCTGGATCAAGCAATTCTGCACCAGTCTTGAACTTGTTAAAGATGAAAATCAGAATAACCACTGCAATATTGAAAAGGTAAAATGAGAACAAAATGGCATTTGGCCAATGTTTATGAATCACAGAATATGATCATGAAATCATAAGAATAACCACCAAAAGGTAAATAAATTACCCAGCCTACTACTTATTTTCATGTACAGTTTGACACAAAAGCTGAAGCCATGAATGATTTATACCTGTTTTAACAATAATACTCATTTTCCTGAAAGATGGTCAGCACTCAGGCTGCTGTGGGCACCGTGCCAGTTGTTGAAAGGTTAATGTCTCAGCAGCAATACATTAAATTATGAATTATACCAGTCCCAAAATGGAAGGTTATTAGCTCAGTATGTTTAATTAGCCCAGCTCGAACTTTGCCATCTGCTAGCACTGCCCATCACTAATGCACGGCCATGTAGAATAGGAAGGTTGGAAATAAGACGCCAGAAGCAGGAGACCTTCCACTTCCACACAGCTTAACCTCACCTGCTGAGCCTGCCCAGGATGCCAACGCTCTGAAATCCTTGGTAGGTCTAAAGGCTCATCCACACACCTGGGCCTGTTGATGTCCTCCTTTGTAACAACCAGCCTGATCCCCAGACCCCGAAAAGGCGCTGCCTGCTGCGCAGACCGCAGTGAACGTTGCAGAGAGACAAGAAGTACGAGGAAAACACATCTTGTTTTCTCCTGAGGGCCAGTTAGAGCCCCTTAGGGCCAGTTCTCCTGCCAAAAAATTTGATTGATGTTTGTAGATACTCATTAGAGTTGTGTCCTGGTTACCTGACAGACCTTACTGTGAGAGGAAAAGGAAGAATGGTGAAGGCCCAACATGTACCTGAGCAATGAACGTGCCAGAAAAAGAGGAGCTTTCCTAGGGAGAGGTCTGGAGCCACAGTGGCCAGAGGCTCTGGCAGCATTGCGGCGGCTGGGTCTGGAACAGCAGGGCGTCCTGCAGGCCAGCGCTCAGATATGTAGGAAGCAACAGCTCGTGGTGGATTTATTTGCACAGCATCTCTTGCCAATAATTGCACAAGGCTACAATATTTAGTTTTTCAATAAATATTTAAATTTTACCTCTTTGCTTATTTATTTTTTTAAAAGAACAACCTGTAAATTCTGTTGATTTTTTTATTAGTTAAGATCACGTGGTATTTTTAAAATATGCTGCACTAAGTATTACCATTAGTAATTACTCACCATTATGATGAGGGTGCTTTTGGGGGGCTATGTGTTGAAACTCAGGTCAGAAGAGTTCCCTGGAAAGTGGAATGTACAAACACGGGGGAAGAAACGAAGTTGTAAGAAGCCAAACGCAGTCTTATTTTTAATTCTTCTTTTTCTAGGTAGAATAACCTTGCCAAGGAGGAGAGGAATTTGGACAGACTCAACACACAGCCTGTGCAACTTCCACTAGCTGGACACTAAAATGAAGAGAGAGTTTATTCATTCCCATCCCGACACAGCCCACCAGAAGTGAAAGACGTTTTAACCTACAAGGGAGATTGGGTCAAACACGTACTAATCCACCCCAACCTGTCTGCATAAAGGACCCTGTTTGATTCTGCTGGCTATCAAGTCTCCACGTTTCTGTGTTGGATGTGAAAACTAAAGAAAGAGTCTGGCAGAAATTAGAAGGCATCCAAGTCAGCGTAAGAGACAACACCAGGTAAAGGCTCAATTCCTTTTTCTTGATTTTCTTACAGTAATTATTTCTTCTCCTCCCCTTGAGTTTTTGCTGATTCCCTCTTCTTCATGTTAGTAAAAACTCTGTACTTGTACTTCTGGAGCAGGTGGCATGGTTGCAATATTGGAGCAATATGTATTAGAGTAAAACCTGCAGACAGAAATAGAAAGTAAATGGAAGATGAATTGATCAGAGGAAAGGCAAAGGATGGAGGGGATAAAATAAAGGGAAGGAAAGACAAGAATAATACCTTCCCTGTGTACAACAGTAATTTATTATTTTTATATGGTGCCCAGGGTGTACAGTATCTGTTTTACTGAACAAGTGGAAAAAACAGTTCTCAGACCCCAACAGCCAACATATTAATTTATAATCTGACAGCCTGACGAAACAAGTAGTCAGGCCAGTGTGACGAGGAATAATTTAGTGCTTGCGGAGCCTGAGTTACTTTACTTTGGTATCTGCACACGTGTATGCCATCAGATAGAGGTCTCTTGTTTTCGTCGTAACTTACTGTAGAAGAAAAATTTCTCTTTCAGGATAGTTCTGAGTGAGGGGGGTTGTCTGAGGGCACGGGCAAGTGTTTTATCTGGAGGAGCAAAGAGGCTGCCATTTGAATACACTGAGAGAAGGACGGCAACCTGAATCACAGCCTGGCAGCAGAGACATGAAGGAGCACTGGAAATCCCCCCTGACCGGGGTGCGAGGATGCTTATATGGGCCAAGACATGGTGGAGAGTAGAGAGGAAAGAACAGGACTCAGGAGAAAAAACTGGAGCATTTGCTCGGAGCCATCTAGAGCTGGAGTTTCTAATGAGCCATCCAGACGGGACAGCAAAGAGATGACCTGAAACAACACGCTCCAACGGGAGAGGGTTCCAGTGCAGACGCAAACCTGCCGTGACCACAGAACCAGGGGAGCAATAGCAAAGTTGTTTTCTAACACAGTTATTGCCACTTCAATTGCAGTTTTATTCCAAAAGCAAATTCCAAAGTTTTATGTCCATAAAGGTTTAGACATAAACAAGAAAGAAGTCAGGAAAGTGGTATGTACTGTATAAACAGTTCCACTTTATAATTAATGCTGGAGATCAGGGGAGCAGAAATAGCTGTGCATGTGTGGTCATTCAGATTTACTGTTGGTCTTATTAAAACCTAGTTCTGCAATAATTTTATGCCCAGGTAGGGGCAGAAAGAGAGCAGGATGCCCCCAAGCAACCCATAAATAGTGTGGTGAAGACAAAGCGTTTATTACTTAGCTTCACAAAGGCTCTGTAAGTGCTCTCCCAGGGTATGTATACTTGTACCCCAGATGCCAATTCTGCAAATTAGCATTATTTCTCAAAATACTATGTAAACAGAAGTCATTTGAATACTTGATTTCATCAGACAGAGCCACACATGGAAACATCAATATCATTCTTTCCCTTTTGTGGAGTGAGCAGAGGTTTTCACTGCCTGTCTTTTTAGTTCTCTTGGAGTATTGTTACTGATGAAAAAAACTGGCAGGGTCTGGGATCTATACAGAACTCACTCTGCAGGATTTTGTCCCATCTCATTGCCCCATACTGTCTGAAGAGCAACTCTGGGACAGAAACTTTCCCATTTATCACTGAAGTGCGCTATTTTGAAACTTCCGTTTAACAGTTTAAATTACTATGCCACGAGTTATTTCATGGCTGAGACACATAGGGAATTGCAGGGATTCGAGATCCTATCAAATCAGCTTTGGGATGTCCTTTTTTGTAAGTAGAAAAGCCACCAGTACGTTTAGCTCAGGTTTTGCTGATGGGCTTTTATTTTATCATTGTGCATCCTACAACTGTAAGTTGTTAAAATTTTAGAAACTTTCACAATTCTTTTTAATCCATTTTTGTATTGCATTTCATGTAGAAACAGGTACCTTAGTTAATAGGATAACAGTAAAATGGTGTGAGAAAGACTCATAAAATCATCTTTAAATGACAAAATCATTTTCCTAGCTAAAATATAATGGATGAAAAGGTGAATATTTCAGGATTTTCCAGGGCTAAAAGCAAGTGTTGCATTTTAAGGATGCCTATCTCTCCTGTTCAGTGGGATAAAGCTATACATTTAACACTGAATTTTGCAGCATATTGGACTTTAACATCCTTACATGAGAAAAGATGCCACTGACCAGGAGGCCAGTACAAGGAGGTGCTGCACATGCTGGGAGGGATAAAGCACTTTTCTAGCAGTCAATGTATTTTTTAATCATAATTGTTTGGACCTGCTGATGTTTTGAATTGTAAGAGTTAATTTCATGCAAACAGGAAAAGAAGAAATGGGCAAGTGAGCGTGATCAGTGTAAACGGACATGGTTTCGTGGTACTCCACGCAGCTGTCGTCTGCGCGTCTGGAAACACATTAGGAGAATTTATGCCAACATCATGCCTTATGTGCTCTGCTCCTTCATGGTGAATTAGTATTATTCCCATTCTACAGGCCGGGAAAATAGGACAAAAAGTAGAGGAGTGGGTTTTGAAGTCCATCCCCATACGCTTTCGTCTTTGGGCACTTCTAGCATGCCCTGTGTACTGCTCTGGCTGGTCCTTCAGTGCAGACAGCAAGTCTGTGGCAGAGCTAGGAATAGAAGCCAGGCCCTTGTTCCAAGTCCCAGATCCTCAAGAGTATTTTTAGGCACTTAATACCATTAATTTCATACTCTTTTTGGCCAATGATCTTAGAAACAAGATCATGCTTCCTCCTGAAATAATTTTTAAAATCATACTTATGTGCTTTTGGACAGGTTTTGTTTTCTTTTTTTTTTTTTTTTTCAGAGACCGTGTACAGTTTAGCCCTATTTAGGAACAAATGGGCTTCAAAATTAGTTTTGGGAGGAGTTCTGCATGGACCGTGCTTTTGTGCAGCCTGAAAGTATGACTAAGGATACAGAGGAGTTGGTGCAGAATCTTTGTCTTCTGCAGGGCAGACAGTACCTGTTTGAGGGGCTTTGGCAGAGGGCAGTGGAGGGCTTCGTTTAATGGCCGTACGCTTCCGGTTCCTTTTTTGCTGTCTCTGAAAGGCAACGTTCTGTGCTTCTGTATCCTCTTTATTTTGGCTGCAACTTCCTTCTCTCAAACACAAAACCTTTTACATGTAAAATACAGCAATATTTTGATTAAAACGACACTAAGACAGAGGGGGCACCCAGAAGCCCCGAGGAGAGCAGGCATACGATGCGCTGGAGCTTCCCCAGCCGCGGAAGTGCGGCCCTGGCTCGGGCAGCTCACGCTGGCGTGTTAAACCTGGCTGAAAAGGCGTAGAGAAATACACAGATTTCTAGATACAATCATATTTTTATCGTGCTAATTTGGCAAGCCCAGTTCAAGCTCTGCGCCTGCATCCTATCTATTATTAATTAATTGATTTCCTATAAGCTCATTATTTAGTTCGCCCTGAGTTCCTCACAGCGTGCACAGCTTTGCAGACACGGGAAGACAGTTCCCGTCACAAAGCACAAACACACCAAAAACGCCAACTCAGGCAGAGGCAGGAGAGCAGCACAAGTGGCAGCCCAGCAAGCATTGGGCCATGGCACGCTCACGCCCGGCTCATCCTTCTCTTTTTGGGTACACACCCCAAGATCCCAACAGCTTTTGCTGTGCACCCTCTGTCCCCCGATCCCCACAGTCACCCATTTTGCCTGTTCCACATGTCTGCAGCTGCGTGCAGCCCACACTCCTCCCTCTGGACAGCCGCTCATCGGATGAATGGAGGAGCAGTGTTTTTCAGCGACTGCCCTGTCGCTACCGCAGGAAGAGAGGGTCTCGAGGCGGGTTTCGGGGGGCTGGTCACAGGGCAGCCGGCAGCTGCCGCTGTGGGGGACAGGGAGCCCCGTGCAGGAGGAGCGCGGGTGGGAAAGGGCTCTCTGCTCCAGGCGTCGAGGGGCTCCTCTCCCTCGCTCCGTCCAGCTCTGGTGGTAAACGTGCTTATTACAGTGCTAATGTCCTGCAAGTGGAATCCTACCTCCAAGTGTATTAGGGTAATGAGTTCACACCTAACTAATGGAGACTTAATAGAGTTACTAATAGGCTGCCTTTTCCCCCCACGGTTTATGACCCCGCCGGCCGGAGCTGCCGGGGGAGGAAGAGGCAAGAGGCCGTGCACAGCCCTGCGGCCGCTGCAGCCCGCGCCCCTGCTCGGCCTCCGGCCTCCCGGCCTGCGCCTGGCCCGGCAGCCAGTTTCCAGGGACATCGTCTCTCCACCTTTCTGCGAGGAAAAATAAACAGTTTGAGGCTCCTGTGTCTTTATTAAACATTTCCTTTAAACTGCATACTTTGGCTCCCTGCCCAAATGCACCAAGAAAGCTTCCACAGAGCAGCTCGAGTCCGGAGCTCCGCTGCGGGCTTCCCGGGATAAATAACCCCCCGAGGGGCGAGCACCTGTGCCGCCGGCTGCGGGCGAAGCCGGCCCCGGGGCTGGCGGGTCC
>NW_009646847.1:683510-693517 GCF_000708025.1 Charadrius vociferus
GGGAGGGCGGGGGAGAGGGGCCGAGCGCGGCGGGCAGCGGGGAGGGGGCACGGCGGCGGGTGATGTCAGCGTTTCCTTCTGGATCGGTCATGTGCGCTTGCCAGGTAAACAGTCTAGAAATAGATGGGAGGAAGGCAGCGGATGGAGCGTGCAGCCGGGCTGGAGGAGCTCTGCCTTCACCCTTTCCTCTCCGTTGCCGTCCTCGCGGGCGGCTCTCCCTGCCTTCAGCAGGGCGCTGGGAGCAGAGAGGGCGAACGCAGAGGAGTAAAGCGAACCCGCATCTCTCCCGTGTCACAGCTTTAAAGCGCAGTGCCCGCTCTGGAAGACAGTGCTGGCAGATCAGAGGAGGTAGTGTGTGTTGATTTTCCAGGCGGTGGTTTCAGCAGACCTGCTTCATCCCCTCCCTTGCTGGAGGAGCCCAGGTGAGGCTGGTGAGAGCCCTGGACGGGAGGTGCCGGGGGGTCCTCTCCAGCGGAGGGGCCCCCAGCTGCCGGCCAGGCTGGCTGAGCAGGGAGCTCTGCTGCTCCCTGGGCTGGGAACAGGTTAAAATCCAGGCGTTCGCTGCTAGCATAGAAGCTGGCTTACGTCGCGTGAAGCGTTCCCAGCAACTGAACAACACGAGTTCAGGTACAGAAAGCTCCGCAACGTGCCAAGAATATTCTTAGTTTGCTCTTTCCTCATTCACTAGAAATGTGCCTTTTCTGTGACGCCTTTCAGAGAAGCCTGGCAGTTAAATTAGTAACTATGATAAAAACTACCTGTGCTGGTTGGAGACGGGGTTTTCTAAATCCCCAGTCCCAAACATAACGTGTGGACTGAGCCGCCTGCTGCGGCTGGGAGTCGGGCCCTCCGCTCCCCTCCCTCATCTGTGATCTCAGCAGAAGAAACGTGCAGCACCATGCAGGCTCCTGCCTGGGACAGGGACCGTATCTTTTCCAGGCAGGAAAGGGTATTTTTTTCAGGCATTTTCCAGGCGTGACAGTATGATATTGTACATCATCTGTATGTCTTCCCTGTCTGGAGCGGCAGAGAGAAAGTGCAATGGTAGAAAGCTGGAGAAAACACCCCCACAGCCGCTGCTGATGGCCAGGTGCCTGCTTCTCCCTTCTCAGCACTTTCCTTTACCCCCAGAAAACAAAGCTGCCGTCATAGCAAGTACCCATAAAATGCAAGGCATCCTGAGTGCAGAGATTAGTGGTAATTTTACAAGGACTCAAATAACGTTGGTCTGCAGGGTGCAGCACTGCCTTGAAAGGGAACAGCAGACATTTCCCCTGGAAGCAAGTTTCCTCTTTAGAGCAGTTTACGGCCGAGGCGCAGTGTCAGATTGTGGCACGAATATACTATCAGCCTTTGGGTTGGAAGACAGACATTTGATACCTTTTTCTGTTGCCGAAACGCGCTGCCCAGACACGACTCCCAGCACGGTTATTTTTTGAAGCATTATGTAATTGGATTGCATGGTCAGTAGTGCTTCCTTAACAAGCCTTTCAGCAAACCCTCTGCCTGCCGCAGCCAATCCTCAACCCTTACATACACACTTACTCACGCAGGCTCAGTCTGGAGTAAACTCGCTGCTAAATACAGTTAGAAAACAGACGAAACCAGGCTCGGAATAGATCATCTGCTCCTTGTGCTACGTGAGACGTGGTGTGGCCGAGCCCTGAGCGCCGCTGGTGTGAAAACAGGGTCACGCTGGCATCTCGCGGCCGAGGGGTTGCTGGCTGCCTCCTCTGCCGTGTCTCTCTCTAACGGCGGAAAAAACCCTGCTTTTTGGAGCATGGACAGGCAACCGGACCCACGGCTGGTCCTGGTGTCCCTGTCCTCTCTCACCCTGCTGTGACGGCCCCGTGCTTTGGGGACCAGCCTTGGGAAACCTCTCCTACTGCGCTCAGGCCTGGAGTGGCACCAGGGCCTTTATCTCCTGGTTTTCTGTGTAAGCTGACGTGCTGAATTAGGAACCGAGTCTCCAGATACCTTCATGGGTCAGACTGTGCACCAGTCCCGCGGTGGTGCCTGGCCAGTCCCGGCGCTTCGCGGGTGTTTTGCAGGACCTTCCCTCTCCTCTGGCCGCTGTCAGCCCACGGGTTATGGCTCTGCTGAGTCACGGCTTCCTGTTTGTGATTGCTGACTAGTGGCAGCAGTTGCAGAAGCAATAAGAGATATTAAAAAGTGTGAACTTCCACTGGGACCCGAAGATACAATTAGGGCCGTGCCAAGAAATACACTGCAGCAAGCTGTTGTTTAAAGGGATGCGGAGCACTGCAACCCCGTTCCCTTGCTGCAGGAAGTACGAAAAATGAACATCACTAGCCCTTTATCATCTCTGAACCCAAATAAAAATTGCGTTTGACTTCTAAAGCTCACTGTGGCTCTTTTCCATGCTCCTCCTCAAAGCGTTTGATCCAGCCTTCCAGCCTGGGTCTCTTCTACCTGCTGCTGCTGAGACGCAGGGATCCTTGTTTCTTGCTTTCACCTAAGACTGATTCTCCATGGACAGCCTACATGATACTGTGTAAAAGGGGCTGCTTTAGAAGGCGTGCACAACCATAATGTTATTTCCATTCTTTTTTTAATGGGAAATATCTCTAGGGAGAAGCATGAAAGTATATGGAGAAGGTGCTCTTTGATCATTAAGATCTAAATGCAGCATCTAAACAGCATGGTTGCTTCTTCATATTATGCTGAAATTCATCTTAAAGTGCTGCTCCTGGGTGGGCATTTTCTTACTTCTTCCTTGGCTTGAACGTTTGGAAGCGTTGCCACCAGTTTCATCCCCAGCCCTGGTGATTATAGTCTCCAAGAGTTATTTCTCCATCCTACTGTTTACTGTATTTATATCAGCCTTACTATTTCTATTTTAAATCCATATTAACTTTTTAGCCTTATTGTCAGAATATACGTTCTGGTTATTCAGCTAAGCACCGGTATTAGAGGATGGCATTCTATGGACTGCGTGTCACTGGAGGACAGAAGATACGCTTGAGCTGGTCTTTTCTGGATTGAAGCTATAGTAGTTAGCAGCTAAGAAAAAAAAATCTTCACTTTTGTACTGGCATTAGGTTGATTTTTATTTTTTTTAACCCTGTGACAGACATAAGGCTGAGGACTGGCACAGAAAACATACGTTAGGGGAGGGGAAAAAAAAAACCCACCCCACAACCTCAGTTATTTCAACAAATACCAAAAGTGGATTGAGAGCAGATGAAGAGGAGGAGGAGGCAATAGTGAACACACAACACAGTTCAAGCTGGCAAGGAGCCCTTTCTTGAAGAATGTAAGTTTAACCTTTAGCATTCAAGTGTCTGGGCTTAAGTGTCATTATGAGCAATACTTTCCTCCAGCACAGCCTCTCCTGCCTGGAGGAGGGTTCTGTGCAACCTCATCAGTTTTCCCCTTTCCTTTGCCGAGTATAAAAATATGTATTTCTGCCTGCATAGGCTCAGCAAAGTTACTCTTAGTGGCGGTGCCTCACTTGACAAAGCCAAGACGGCCCTGGATGGGTCCGAGGGAGGTCCTGAGGTGGCCAGCGGAGGAGGCTCTGCCGCAGCTATGGCCCGATAACGCGAGCGCTTTGCCGGACTAGTATTCACTGGCTGAATGTAGGTTAAAGATTTTGTGCCCCAGACTCACAAGTGGAGCCAGCTGGCTGGAGTGGGGGGCTGCCCCCCAAGCAGCTACCCAGGGCTGACCTCTGTGGTCAGGGCCTCGGGCTGCCCAGCTCAGGAGCGGCCGGCACCAGGTATCTCTGCCGATCCTGCCGGCTTGTTTTGGCCGCAGGAAGAAAGAAGATCTGCTGGCAAATGGCTTTTGCGAGAAGCAAACTAAAATGAGGAGGAGGGAGGGATGGGCCTGGTGTCGTCGTCATCACATCCCCCAGTGCTAATCTCACCTTTTGATGGAGGCAACATAGAAAAAAATTAGAGAGACAGCAGCAGACAAACATCAGACCTGGCTGCAAATGGACAGGCTAGATGTGCCCCCCCCCCAAATCATCTCCAGCTGTAAAACACTCCAGGGCTGATAGAAACCACACGCATCCCAGGCACAACCCAATCTGCAAAGCTGCATTCCAATAAAAATGCAGCATGGACGTAAAAGAAATACTGCCCGGGATTCCCGCCCTGGGCTGGGTGCTGGGGTGGGAGGCACCCCCATAGCCCTGGCTGTGCCTCCCCCCCCCAGGTCCGCTGGCCCCTGGCTGGGCACAGGGCTGGGCTGGGTGCCTGCTGGGGCACAGGGGGAGCAGCAGAGCCCCCCCAGCCATCGCTGCGGCTCCCCGGCGCTCGGCTCCCTGTCCCAGCCCTCCCAGGGCACAAATCAAAGCGGCTGTGCCGGCTAATAGGGGAGGGTCGGGGTTAGCTGCAGGGTACATCGCCGACTGAAATCACAGGCTGGAATCCGAATTTCAATAAGCATGCCTCACATCGGAGGCTGTGCTACAAATGTCAAATGTGCTTATGTTAAATACAGGTAATATTCTGAATGTACGTTTGAGAGCATGATTCTTTCAGATATCTTGTCTGATGAATTTTGCATCTTGTATTTGTGATTTTTCCATGCAAAGAAGTACGGGTTTTAGAGGAATAAGAGCATATATTTATAAAGAGGTAAAGATGAACTATTTGATTAACTGTAGCAAAGATGCTATGTCAGATCAGATTTCTCACTGCATACAACTTAGGTTTTGAGTACGTGGTTACTATATATTAAGTACAGCTGGTATTGGTGCTTAACTTACTGAATAATTTGATGCGGGCTTTTCTGCAAATCTCCGTCTTAATTCTAAAATAATTTGGAGGGGAAGAAGGCAGATGGACTATTTTCCAAGGAGCGTTTGGTACCTGACTTGCACTGAAAGATTTGCAATGCTGTCACTTGTTCTGGCCCGTAGTGGGGGATGACTACAGGACCGCACCAGCCCTGGGCCAGGGTTCCTCCGCCGCCGGCTCAGCCTGAAAGACCCAGACAAGTCCCAAGACAAGCCAGGTTGTTTTAATCACTGTACTGAAATACTCTGAATTTTGTGGAAACTACCCTGCAAACCAGAATTCTTCTCAGTGCTGAAAACATTTTTTTTTTCTTCCTAATTCTGTGGGAACTGTAATTTTATTTTGTAACTTATTTCTCTCTTTTCTCCTTTTAAGATGGTTTCCAAACATTTATTGTGGGATTTTTCATTTAAAATAGTTTTCTAGGGAAATTACTGTGACAGTGATTTAATTGTTTAATTAAAATCTGACATTGATGACAACATAAATACAATAGGCATGAGGTGATACAGGCATTAAACAAGTGCAATTGTGGAATACATCCATAGAGTACTCTGAGCACACAGAACGGCTCACAAAGAAATGATGTTCAATATTTATCAGGTTAGTGAGCCCTAATTAAATGCCAAGACTTTTTTCTTCATTTCTCTAAAAAAGCAAAGAAACATATAGATGTATTAAAGTGTTTATTTCCATCGCAAACACATCTACTCATCTTGAGTCAAGGCCTGCAAAAAAAAAAAAAAAAAAAAAGGCAAGTTCATATTAAAAATCTGCTAGTTGGCTTAAGGGGTATTTAGTCAGCCTGACTACAGCAACCTAGCCAGAGATTTGAGGGTAGCTGGAATAGCCCGTTGATGTCCCATCACTCCCGGTGGCTATAGTAAGTCCAGTGATTACAAAATGGATGGACAGATTTCTTTTAATAATTTGGTAAAAAAAAAAGCCAGAAATATGTTGAAGACAAAAGAAGAGAACAAACGTTCCTCTCAATATCCCCCTCCAGCCCAAATCACTCCCAAATCCTACAGTATGTATTTCTTCTAGAGAAATACACACGCCCCCCCCTCGAGCATACCCACACCTCTCTCTCTCAGCACTAAAGGAGGCAGCCCCCTGCCCATTAAACAACACGTACGTGCCTCCAGAAGAAATTCACGTTATCTGGCTAGAATTGCTCAGCAGTGCGTCTCTCCAGCCCTCTCTCTCTAAGCCCTGCTGCATTTCTGCATCCCAACAATGAACGCGCTGCTGTTGGAATATCCCTTTCCATGCCTCTCGCTGGGCGTCTTTAAATGGTATCAGATCGGTTCTGCAGCTTAGACAGCCCTTTGCAATCAGTCGCTGCTGATCCTCTGCCCTTTCCCCCCTCGCCAAACCCCTAAATAAATGCATCTGCTCCAGCCTAATTCATGTCAGCCTTCCCCCTTCTTGTATGCAACTTCATGCAAACAAACTTTCTAAATCAAAAGATAGCTTACCTGGACAATGCTTTGAGTATAAAGTAATAAAAACTGATAAAGCCAGACATCCCAAGTCTAGTACAGGGATTTGATTGCAAATTTCCATTGCAAAGGAGTAGAGCGAACTGGAAATCTGACAAATGCCTTCAAATTGACCTGTGTTTTCACAATGCACGCTGTGTTTAAAATGAATGGCAGACTTTATCATTTGGAGCTCCTTCAAGGACTCCGGCCTTCTACGCTTTGTTCTAATTCTTCAGACATATTTCCAAGAAGCACGAAGCTACGTAAGTGCATGATATTATGGAGATTTTTTTTCTCAGCGGGACTTCCCCCCTCCCCCAAGTAATTTTTAAAGCCTGAATTTAAAAAGATACCCCGGAACTTTTTTCTTACTGTATCCATACATTAGTCCCTCATGTCCAGTTGGCCTCTTCCACCTCAAAGCTTTAGCCCCGTTCCCCCGCAGTGCCAGGTGGAGGGAGGCAGCGCGCAGCGAGCCTGGTGTCCGAGACATGCGATATGGCTGCAGCTCCCTAAAAATTCACCGTAGTCGACTGCTTTCGCCACTGCCCTAGGCAAATCTGGCCCACTCCTGCCTCAGGACAGAGCTGTTCCTAAGCCACTGGGCAGCCAAGTGGTATTTCTAGGGGAGGACTTGGTTGCCTTGCAGAACCCGGGGACCCGAAGCCGCTTACCCCTATTTTACATGTCAAAGATAACAACCATCTTTTCTGAAAGTTATGTCCAGAAAGCCATATGCGCTGCCTCAGAAAAACATTTTGCTTCAGAGTTGTTCCTCTTAATCTGTATACATTTTTACAAATAATAACTTTCCTTTAAAGTGCTGGTATTAGTTCCATCTGTTCAAAATAACATATAAATGAAACTATATGATTCTATGCGCAAATATATCAGATATGCTGCAAGACAAAAAAATAGGGTTAATCTAATAATTCAACTGCGTCTTTAACAAGTTTCCTATGGGAAAAATCAGTCTTATTTTCCTTGCAGATCTGATACTGAGAGCCTCTTTCTACTAAGCACATTAAAAGCTATTTGAACCAAAAATCCTTTCTATGCATGTGTAAAGATACATATATAGAAACAAGAGGCATCCCTAGTATTACAGATGAGGCTGTATCAAGATTTCTAATTAAAGCAAGGGTAGTCCCTTCTTATATTTTAGGATTGTCTTTTTTCCAAAGAACAAAGAAGTCTTAAGAGAAGTAAATTTTCTAGAGGAGAGATGTGTGCACGTATGTGTTTGAATGCTGTACCTAACAATTACTGTACAAATTATTCCTGAATTCCTTAGATTTATTTGGTATTCGCACAGTGGTTTATCCGGCTGGTCCTGCAGTCATCACTTGCTCGTTCCCTTCTTTTCACACGCACGCACACCCCTCGCCACCTCTTTTTGCACCCTGGTAGAAACGAGAACTCTTCCATTCCCCAACCCCTGGACGGCTGTGCTCAGGACGAGGGACAAACCTCTGCCATCCGCATAATCTGGCTGCTTCCCTTCCCAGCCTCGTCTCCTGCCCTGACCAGGAGGGGAGGGAAGATGTCCTAGGACTTGACCCCAGAGCAAAGCCAGCTCCCAGGAGGGTGGGGGGCCGCAGGGCGTGCTCCCCTCTCCCCGCTTAACCCCTCCGCTCCTGGGCACGGACGCGGTCTCGGTGCCCCTGACCCCGGCGCCCGCTGCCCTCCTCCCTTTCGGGGCACTCGGGATCACCCCGGGAGCACGAAAGGACAAGAATGCAGGAGCAGCAAGAGGCTGTTGCAGGAAGGCACAGCGCAGCACGGCCAGAGGAGCAGCAGAGTCGCCGAAAAGGGGGATGTTTGGTTTGTGTTAACTACCCAGACAGATGCACTTCGGCATGTTTGCATTTATGGAATCCATATGTTGTCATGGGAAATTAGAGGACAGCAACACAAAACTAGAATTCGTGATGCAAATGCAAAGAAAACGTACATGGCTACCAGACTCTGCGTTTGCACATGTTACTGTGACGGTGCCTATTTCTGGAGTATCGACAGAGTTATTAGATTTGCTTGCCACCTTCTCCACATGTTTACTTTTTCTTTGCTCGGCAAAAAAGTGTGTACATAGGCAGCACCCGTTCTCAGACCGGTCCACCGGATCTACAGCCCCTGGTGAAAATAGGCACTTCTCCTAAGTTATTCCAAGTATTAAAAGACAAGGGTTACTTTATTCTCGCCTCAACTTCATCATCAAAACACGTTTGTTTCATATTCAGCAAGAACAACAGTTACAAATTACATGCACCTTTACAGATAGCACACCAAGCAGTCCTGAAAAATTCTGCTTGCCCCAGGGCTTGTTGGTTTGGGGCTTGGGTGGTTTTTTTTTCCCCCCCCTTTCTTTTTTTTGGTTAGGTTTGTTTTTGTTGGGGTTTCCTTTTTTTTTTTTTTTTTTTTGAAGGGTAAATAATGTTAACAATTATTCTTCCATAAAGCTAGACAAACGTATTTTGAGCAGGGACTGACAAATTTTTAAGGGCAGCTTTCAAAGGCAAACTGGTAACATACTGGAGTCTATCCATTTAACAAATCATAAGAACTCATACACAGCATGCGCATTATAACTGGACACATCAGTGCTGCATTTATAATATTCAAATAACTATGGTACATATTAAACCTTGTTTCTTAAAGCCTGTGAATATCTTCCAAATGCAAGACCCTTCCAGTAATGTATCAACTAGTACAGCCCTTCTTCAAATTTCTAATAATCTGTCCTCTTCCTTTAGCCCCCCCATCCCACTAAAGGGACTTGTCAAAATTTCACATGACTACCCCCACGTTAAGAAACATGGAAAGCTTGATACATTGCATTAAAAATACTTACTAACAAACATGCAGTTTATTACCTTTCAGTATAAAATACATCTACAATAAGGTTCTCCCAAATGGAAAAACTGACCGCAACTGCGTTCCTTGTTCAATGCTATGAAACAAACCAGGAAGTTAATTACTTGGGTTACTATTAAAAATAAAAATTAAAGAAAAAAAGCAACAAGAAAAAAAAAGCAATCTGAAAAGCTTCTTTAGATTTTCAAGAGAGATGATTTAATTCAGCTGTATTTCTGCCAGTAATAAAATAGTCTCTTACAGAAAGATGAAGAAAACATATTCCTGAAGGCTGGATAGAGGTTCTTTACTGGTTCACCTCCTCCTAAAATTCAAATTCCATGTTCCCAGCGATCATCTACATTTTTTTGCCAGGGCTGGAATGGGGAGGGAAAAGCTGCTGGAAATAAAAAATTTAAATGATAATCGCAGATGGACCCGAACAGAAAGTGAAAAATGTTACCGTAAAGCTAGAGAAATATTTATTTAATCAAACCAGAGGTTCTGTTGGGACTGGAGGAATGTTGCATCCTTTCCTAAAAAAAGAAAAAAAAAAGGGGGAAAAAAGAGGAGGGGGTGGGGGGAGAAAAGAGAAAGCAAGAAAGAAAAAAGGCAGAGGCACAGCCGCCTCCTGGAGTTCCCCATTGTCCGGGGCTATAGAGAGCCCCAGAATGGCATTAAACTCACAAAAGGCATATTGTGCAGGGGACAAAAAAAGCCCCTTCTTCTACAATAACTTTTAGCTTCTTATTTTTAGAAAATGACAAAGCTGTTGCCAGCGATGGCTGGTGAAACCTGTAGCCCGGCTCCCAGCGAGGCTGGACGCGGCCGTATTGATCCGCTGTCCCGCTCGGAAAGGCGGCCGCAAAGTTTGAATGGGGAGCGCGGGCCGGGC
>NW_009646847.1:694873-695135 GCF_000708025.1 Charadrius vociferus
CGCTCCGCGCCGGTGACGCGCTGGAAAACAAAGGGGCGAAGAAGTGCCTAAAACTGCCACGGCCCCCGGCGGCCCGGTCCGCCGCCCGCCCGGGCCCCGCGCCGGGAGGTGCCCCGGAGCGGCCTTGCGAGCGAGAGTAATGATGATTTTTGTTTTCCGCGGGCAGGCTCAGGGTGGTTTTTTTTTTTGGTGGGGGGGGAAGAATGCGGCTAAGGGGGATGGGAGAGGTGAAGGCAGCAAACGCCACTGTAGGCCGATCCCC
>NW_009646847.1:695151-696751 GCF_000708025.1 Charadrius vociferus
CCCCCTTCTCAGTTTCAGTTTTTAATTACTTAATGCTGAATCGCACGGCGCTTATCTAAATATTTGCAAATGCTCTTTCCTATTGATTCCTCTGAATAAACTGTGCTCCTCGCCCTCGGAGGGAAGGCGATTCGTGCTCTCCTGAAACTCACCCTCCAGAGGAGAGTGTGTGTTTGCGTGGGGGACACGTACGTCTGTATGTCTGTGTATATACTCGTATATATGTGGCACGCACAAGCGGGTTTCTTAGTGTGAATTATTTATAATTTGGGTTGTGTGTTGGTTTTTGTTTTTTTTTTTCTTTTTTTAAATTGTTAAACTCCCTCCCCCCACTTTTTTTTAAAAAAAATATTTTTTTTTTCTTATTATTCCGAGAAAGGTTTGTTTCTCTTTCAAGCTGTGCTTGAAGCTGCTCTCGGGTATGTCCTGTACTTTGTGCGGATATGTAATATATACGCGTCCCTTCTTCGGCTGTCTGTCTGTCTTTCTCCTCGCTCCTGTTTAATATGGAGCAATTTTCTGGAGGCTCGGTGACTCCCTCCTTAGGGTCACATTGAGTTCGAATCTGACTGAAGGTGCAGGAATCCTGCAACGGGGGAAATAAGAGAATAGAGAGAATGGGGTCAAGTTGGCTGCTTAGAGGCCAAAACTCCCACAGCTGCCTTTAAAAAAAATATATATAATATTTGGCTTTCCTCGCCATATTACAAATTGCAGCCTCCCCTTTCAGGTATTTTCTTTAAAGCTTAAAGCCCTCTCTTCCTTTTGCCTCCCCCCCCACGCCCCCCCTGTTAAGGGAGAAGGGGGGGGGAGGAGAGAAAATAAAAGGAAAAGAAATGGGGGGGGGGAGAGGGGAAAAAATAAAACCCATTGAGTTTAGGCAAATAAGGTTTGGTCTCCGTATCCTATTACAAAGCACTTTGAATATGCAAGACATCACACAAGACCAGTTATTCCAGTTACGACAAACTTAAAAAGAGAAAAAAGAGAGGCATGTTTAGATTGTAATTTGTTAGAGCAAGAATCATATTTAAAACTCTGTCTTTTAATTTTTTTTCCAGCCTTGCATTGTATCCAGCCTTTTTCTGATGTCTAGGTTTTTTTTTTCATTATTATTATTATTATTAAAATCTTTCCGTTGAGTTTAGGAAGACTGCTGCGAGCAACACATTTTCTGTATTTTTGTTCCTGTATCTTGGAGGAGAGTTGGCAGGGATTCTGTGGTTTGCAGTTACACAATATGTTATCATGTTTTTAATCACTAAATCATTGCAGTGGTTATAGATTTACAGTCTTAGGGTATTACTGAGAGGAGCAGCGCAGACCGTATGTACGGGAACATACGAGAGCATGCAGTTAACATGCTCGTGAACTTTGCTTTTAAATCATTTCCCGGCCGAGCTCTGGCGGAGAGGAGAGCGAGCGTTTTGGCATCACCCCTCCACGCACTTGAGGAAAGTTTGTGCAACCCTCCCGGCAGGGCAGGAGCTCCGATGGGTGTTGTGCGCGACCCGTCCCGCGGCGCTGGCGGTAAGCGGTGGGTCAGGGGGCGCGAGGGGCGGCCGGTGGGCCGGGGCCGCCACCTGCATCGGGCTGGGGG
>NW_009646847.1:696993-697847 GCF_000708025.1 Charadrius vociferus
AGGGCTGTCCCCTGCGCTGGCCTCAGTGCGGGGACCCGGCTTCCCGAGCCGTGCTCCCGCCTGGGTCCCGCTCCGTGGGCCACCTTCGGCCAGAAACAAAAGCAAACAAAAGGCATATTAGAGGGGAGAGAAACTCCGCGCCTGGAGGCAGAGGTTGCTTTGCTGTATTTGTATTTCTCCCCCCCTCTCTTTTCTTTTTATAAATGCGGTCATTTTGGGAGGAGTGGGCAGCAGGAAGTTCGCTCCAGCCCCTCTCCCGCGCAGCAGCAGTGCCGCTCGCAGCGGCGCTGGCCCTCGGCCCCGGGAGCCCCCGTACCCTCCCTCCCGCCCTGCCGCTGCCTTTTGTTCCCGCAGGACCGAGCCAAGGTGCTGCTCGGGCGGGCAGAGGCGGCACGGACAGCCCCGCATGCCTGGCACCTTCGCCTGGCCTTGTCGTGGCTGCTGTCAAACCAGGGCCCGGCGGCGGCCGCGTTGACAAAAGCAGAGGCGCGTGTCCCTCTTTCATCTCTCTGTTTTGACCCCCCGCCCCGGTCCCTGTTGGTGTCATGCCGGAGGCCGGGAACAGCGTGGAAGAGCAGATTTACTTTGGGCCTGACCAGCAGTTTAACGGCTTCAGCGGGGATCACTAAATCCCAAACTGATGGACATATGGCCGGCTGCATTTGCCTCCCCGTTAACACTTCCTTACGCTTTCAAAAATAATAATAGTGATAATTATTTAAAAAATGTTGCATGGAGAAGTTGAAAAATTACTAGTGGGCTTTTACATCAACTTTATTCACACACTGTGTTCTGCCGGGGCTCGACTCCCTCGCGTGAGTGTTTCCCCCGGTGGTGTCAGGCTTGCTCATCTG
>NW_009646847.1:698043-733452 GCF_000708025.1 Charadrius vociferus
GAGAGGGGGGCAATGAACAAAGCCGCGTCCCGCCTGCTCCCCGCGGCCCGGCCACGTGCGGGGACCCCTGTGCCGCTGGTGGGGCTGCGCCAGTCCTGCACTCTCTGGCGACTGACCGACCATGGGGAGCTTTGGCCTGGGAGAGGCCCCCAGGGCTGGGTTGGGGTGCCCGTGGGGGCTGTCCCCCCTCTGCGCTGCTTCTGTTTCCTCACGGTGGGGTGTCCCCACACACCCCTCTGGGAGGCTGGCCTCGCTGTCCCTGGTGGGAGGCAAGGGGAGACCGCAGAGAGCAGCTGCTCCAGTGGGGAGCGGGGCTGTCCTTCCCTCCTCGCTGCCTCCCTTGCCAGCCGAAATTCAGGCCGGGTGTCCAGCGCGTGGCGGCGCGGCGGCGACAGGGCTGTCGAGGGCTGTCGTGGCAGGAGAGTGGGAATCAAAACATCTGTGCGCAGGCCTGGGCGCCGCAGCCTCTAATGGTTTTGACGGAGCTGTTGTGGTCTGTTGTCTGGAAAATCTGCATTCTGCGCCGTGCCCGAGGGGGGCCGCGGCACCGCAGACCGTGGCGGTACCTAAATATAACCGCCTCGCGCCGTGGGGTGAGGTGAGGGCAGGAGGGAGCAGGGCCGCCCGTCCCGCCTCCTGCTTTGTCTCTGATCTGCGATTCATGCATTTTTGTTTGCTCCCGAGGTTGGGTTTGTGTGTAGGCAGGGATTGGAGAAATAGATAAATTCCAGCTAGTTTAAAAAAAAAAAAAAAGAAACAAACCACTACACCAAAACCGGGGTGGATGAGCCAGGCTTCCCTCACTGCTGACAGCCGGGAAGACAGCGGTCCTCGCCGCTGGGTCGGGGATCCCACCGGACCTGGACGCCCTGGCGTGCTCCTGCCCCGCAGCTGCCGGTGGGGGAGTGAGCCGTGCCAGCCCGCTTGTGTCCGTGTTTCTCCTTCCCCCCGTAGATGCTGCGGGTCTTGCTCGGGGTCCTGCCGCACCGGCAAGGAGCCACCGCTTTCCTGCGCTTCTTCGTTGGCTCTGCCGGACAGACGTGTCCATCTGTCGGTGCGGGAGGTGGGTGTTCATCTCCACAGCAACGCTGGCGGGAGAGCGGTGGTATTCTGCGCCAGGTGTGCGCTGTGTGTGTTTCCAGAGGCGGACTGTAAATACAGTTTAAAGTTCATTCCCATCTGAAATTATTTTTTCTGTTGCGAGCGTCGGGAAGGGAGATTTGCGCCGGCGGCCGCGCAGGCCACAGCTGACGGGTGGCTCCCGGCATGTCCTGGGAGCTGCCGAGGAGGGGCCCGGCGGCGTGGGGCCGAGCCCGGTGAGGTTGGAAGGACGGTGGGACGGTGTGGGTGCTGAGGAGCCCTGCCGCTGGTGGGCTGCAGCCACCCCGCTTTGCCCTTGAGTTTGCTGCTGGGAGAAAGACACTTAGCTGTTGATTGTAATTTCATTATGTCACAAGTGCCAAACATGCCTCTTGCTAATAGAAGGCAAAGCAGAGCAGCAGTATTTTTTTTACTTCTCCCCCCTGGAAAACAAGCCAGTGTTTTCAGTTGCATGGCGAACGTTGCTGGGGAGCGGGAGGGTGCTGGCCTCGTAGCGCCCGGGCTTTCAGGTCTTAAATCCTGGTGAGGGCTGCGCTGTGCGGGTTCCTTTGCTCAGCAATGATGCTGGAGCAGACGATGTGCATGGCAGTTCTGGTAAAAGGTTTTCTCCCGTCCTCCCCCTGGCCCCAGTATCTGGGAAAGTGGAGCCCGCAGGGCCTGTGACACGTTAGCTCTTACTAAATGTTTATTTTGATGGCCCAGGTGTGCCTGCGGGAGAGTTGGTCCCTCCTGGGGGAAGATGGGAGCAGACGTGTTCTGGGAGCTGCTCCCGACCCCTCGGGTTCCTGTCAGCGGCAGTGAAGCACCCTGCGCCCTGCCTCGCGTTTGCCTTGGACTCATAGCCGAGATTCCCTGGCTGGTGGTAGCCTAGATCCAAAATGGCTGGTTGGCTTGGTTCGGTAGCAGGAGTTTTAACCCTCCTTTTGCCATGCTGCCACCGACCGTCTTGTGCAAACAGACTGATGCTCGCTGCAGGATTCAGAGCACGTACTTAAATGTTGGTAGTAACATCGCGATGATGTGCTTGATCCTGCTAGGTTGGGTTGCTGGGTTTCCTGAATGTCTGTGACGTCTGGTGACAGGCTTGGAGGTTTTTGGTCTTTCCTTCTTGTTACAACAGAGTTGAATGAAGAAGGGGCAGGTGAGGGGGGTGCAGAGATGCACAGCCAGCTGAGTTGCAGTCAGGTGCATGTCATTTGGGCTGAGAGTTGCGGTCAGGTGCACATTGCTTGGGATGAGAGTTGCAGTCAGGTGCACATTGTTTGGGATGATGCAGAATCTGGGGATTCTTCACCAAGGTATTTTTGGTGAGATACCCTGTAATGGTAAAACGTGCTAGCCAGCGTGGAGGTTAGTTCAGAGGACTGAGCAGGGGGAATGTGTGAAGCACAGAGCTACTTGGTGTCTCAGGCATGGGTTTGAGAGTTGCAGAATCTGCGACTAAAGCTGCTCCTGTGGTGTGAAGGTGTTCTGGATTCAGGCTGTGCACACCAGCTTGTGTGTTTCAACTGTACCTCTTGTGTTGCAGAAGCTGGCGCGCAGGCCCTTGGATGCCTCCAGAAGCAGAGCAGAAAGGCTGCCCCTGAAGTGCTTGGGGTGCAGTAAGTTCCTGCAGTACGTCTGCGGAGATGGTGCCACAAGGCTGTAGTTCTCTTTGGGTTTGCTCTGTTCGACAGCGTTCGATGTCAATGCGCAGCAGCAGGAGCTGGTCTCACATGAGCTTGAGTGGTGTGCAGTGGCCACTGGTGTTTTGGAGCCAGCCAAGAAGCGGTACCCCAGGGCAGCCTTACCAGGGTGGTCTTTGCTCCTGGCGCGTGTCCCCTGGCTGGGCTGAGGTTGCTGTGTGCTTGCCGGTGTGCCAACGAGCAGAACTGTGCCGAGCGGCTGTGGGCTGCCCGGAGGAGCTGAGCCCGGCTGGCTGCCGCGTCCCCGCTGTCCTTGCGCGCCGTTCCCATCAGCAGCCCCTGACTGTGCCAGACAGAACTGTAGATGTCAGGCTTTGCACAGAAAGGAGAGCGAGGAGGGAGGGCGAGGGAGAGACAAGCGCGCAGCAGCGGGGCTGTGAGTTTCAAATTAACCTTCTGCTTTGTTGGTGTCTAATGCGAGGCGCCCCCGGCCCCCCAGCGTAATGCATGCCGCGGACTGAGAGCCGGCGGGATTTCCATGTGGAGGAGTGGGGTTGAGCTGGCACCTCTGGTGCTGGGAGCGGGGCTTCCCTCCCCGACGGTGCTGGGGACAAGGGGACAGCAGGTGCCCAGGGCAGCATTGGGCCCTGTCGTTGGAGGTGAAGACAGCCAATGGGTCCCACTGGGGCTGGCGGAGCTCACCTCGTCCCCCAGGGTGCCGCAGTTAGTGCTTTCACCTCCGGCTTTGAGGAATGGGAGCTCCGGCCTTTCCTCTGGGAGATGGGTCTGCAGCACTCGGGCGTTTGCTCCTCGAAAGCTCCTTCAGATGTCAGAGCCTAAATTTCTCCTCTTTAATTTTCTCCTGTTAATTTTGTCCCTTTTAGTCCTACGTACTTCCTTCCCCAATTCCTTTCTTCTTTCTGTTTTTCATCTTCCATAGAGACAGTTAAAAGCAGCTTAACACTGTGAGCTTGTTTGGAAGTCAAAAGATCGGTTTTAGCTCTGACGCTGACTTTGGGCAAGCCACCAAATGTTTGCCTCAGCTGGAGTATGAAATGGGATAATACGTAGTTCACATGCAGAGACTGTAAGTGGGGGTTAATTATGAAAAATTGTAACGTGTCTTAAATTCCCAGAGCATTGTTACATCTTTTAAATTTTGTTCTTTGTTACTTTCCTAATTCCCACCCCCCCCTTCCAGATAACTCACAAGCTGTTATGCTTTGTTCCCGCTGCTTTCTGGTACGCAAATACCTTCCTACCCCGGGCTACAGTGCTCTAGCCATAATTGCACTGGAGTCCTTAGAGAAGGATGTCCTCTTCTCTGTATACGGTGTAGATTAAGTAATTCGTGCTGTAAGCCTCCCTTGTTTTCCCAATGCTTTGCACATGCTGGGGAATTTTGTTCTGGCACCTTGGAGAGGAGGGAGGCAGCTGGGGTAATGCATTTGCAGTAATGTGGCAGGTCTGAATCCAGGCGGGCCGAGCATCATGTGGTACCTGTGCATCACACGAGCAACTGCAGGTGTCTGGTTCCCCTCTCCGGTTCCCCTGCCTCCTCGCTGCAGTTACCTCTTGTGTTGGCTGCAGGCCTTGTTCTGCAGCATCGTTGCCAGTCCTGCTTTGGTTGACCTCTGTTAGGGTGGGGGAGGATGGGAGAGGTGAATCTCCTTGTCTGAGCCAGGTTTTTCACTGGGGTGATGAGTGCCAGTCCTGCTCGCGGGGTGGGGATGGGGGTACCTGCCCTGCTAGGGGCAGCCCGGGAGTAGAGGGGTCGCCCAGAGCGGCTTGGCACATTACAGCGGGTGGGTCGTACTAGAGACCTATGCTCTGGTACTGGAGAAACAGGACTGGTTGGTCTTCATTTTGTACCATCTTTTCATCCTTCCTGGTTTTGCTGCTTTCGGGAGCACAGAGCACTGGCGTGGAGGAGGCCTGGTTGTGTTGGCCAGGGTTTGTAGTCTTAGAGAGTCCAAGTCTCAGCAGAGCTGTGTATGAAGGTGTAGGCAGGTATACATTTTGAACTTTATCCTGTTCCTCAGGATAGGCTCCTGTAGGCGTCATGGTGGTTCTGCAGCGCAGCCGGAGGGAGAGGCGGCGTGGAGGAGTGTGCCAGCGATTGGGTTGCGTTGTTGGCCAAGGAGTAAGGATGGTGGAAGACAAGTGTGCACTGCTTCAATGGCAGGCTGATGATGGAGGAGGACCAGAGGGATGAGTTTTGTGGCAATACTGCATGGCTCACAGAGGGGAAAGAAGGTGGTGCATGAGGCATTGCTGCTAGCCTGCATACACTGTTGTGCGTGGAGTGAGACGTGTGCTGCGTGCTGGCGAGGGATGCCCAGCCCCTGGGAGGGCAGTCAACACCTCGTCCCCCCCTGCTATTTCAGAAACCAGTTACTTGGCCAACAGCGGCATCCGTCTGAAGGAGCTGCCACAGATTTTTTTCTTTGGTTGCCTTATTTTAACCCCCTTCTCCACTGTTTCCTCTTTAATTTGAACAGCATGGAAGTCCTGGAGGTTTGCATGAGATCCTGGAAATTCCCCAGGTCGTGAGCCTGGTGCCAGAGCGGCCCTGCATGAAAAGCTCCCTTCACGGCGGGCTTGCAGCAGTTTCACCTGGAACTGCAGATGTTTGAGCAACTGAGCCAAGCCCTGGAAGTGCCTGGGGGATTGCTCAAAGCTTGCTGTGGAGGAGGGTTGAGCTCTGCTCTGCGCAGCAGTGGCTGGCTGGGGTCAGCCTAACAGCAAGGGTGGCATCAAGTGACTTCTCTTCACTTGAAACCTCCCAGCTGTGCCCAGGGCTGTAGATCTGGTCGCCAGAAACCCCATGCAACGTTTTCCTGCTCTTGGCAATTTGATTGGAACTGTCTAACCAATGACTCCTCCATCGATGCTGCTCCAAGTAGCATCGCTTTGTGTCTCTGATGTGGTGGGTGCTCTTTGGAGTTGAGGTTCCTTTCCGTGTAGTCCGAGTGGCTGCTGGGCTGTGAAACTGTGTAGTTACTTCAGGTAGGAGCCGAATGTTGGGACTCTAGGTTTTCTTCCTTCAGCCATCTTTTTCTCAGCTCCTTCTTGCTTCTGGGTGCGAAGCTTGTGAAGTAGCAATGAATAGTGAGATGCTTTTGATGATATTCTGCGGGAAACACTGGCCACCCTCTGGAGATAGTGAATTACATGGTGTCCCCATCACTAGTCTTCAGCATGATTGAGCTGTCTTCTGAGCTCCGTCCTCTCTCGAAAGCTTGGCTGGTGCCTCTTCTGGTGTGCTGAGACAGGGTCAGTGCAATGGCACAGTGTACTGAATTGCTGAGGCCAAATGAGAAATAATCAAGAGGTTTATTACAGAAAGCAGTGGGTGAGTGACCCAGCTCCTTCCTTACCACCCACTCTGGTCCATGCAGGAGAAGCTGGGTGCCTTGCAGAGCTTTCCAGAGGATTTGGACCTTCAGAGGTTTAGGTGCCACCTAAATAGAAACAAACTGGCCAGCAGGATGTTTGGGAGCAAAGTTCTTGTCTGCTGCTGAATTTGGGCTGTGTCTTCTTCAGCTGGAGCTGGTGGGAGTGGGGAGGGAGGCTGCTGATGTGCTGCTCTTGGGGGCTCTGTGGATGGGTTGTGGTTTTCAGGTCCCCCCACTGAAGCTGTCAACCACTGGGACCACGAGAACATGGGTGGAGAGGTGTCAGACAGAGCCTTAGTTTTTTTACTACTGATGGCGACCAGTGGGTCTTCTGCATTTTAAAATTAAAAAAAAGATGGGGAAACAAAAAAGGCTACAGCCTTCCATTTAAACATAGCATGCCAAGAGGTAAAAGGTGGTGTTTTTGTCACAATTTTCCCCATTCAAAATATTTGGGATATTAAAAGCTGTTTCTGTGTCTTGTTGGAAGCCTTGCCAGATTATGGGGTGGGAATGGGTGCTTCCTCAACTTGTATTTTAGTTTACCTTTGTTAAGACTCCCACTGTCTTTGTTACTGCTTTTATCTGAGTGGTGAACAGTTCAGCCCCTGTGAACAGTCCTGAGAGATACTCGTAGCTGTGCCTAACCCGGACGGCTTTTGGGAGAGGAAGGGGATCTGGGATCAGCCCTTCTGATGACAAAATGGGTGAGGGAAGGGTGCGATTGGGGCAGGAGCAGCCTTCCTCCTGCTTCTGCTCCCCAGGTCGTCTTCAGAGATGTGATGGATACAGTGTGAGAACCCCAGGGCATTTTTTACCTGCAGGATGATGTTTGTAACTGCTGTCAGGGACTGCTCCTGTCTTCCTGACAATAAAAGAGGACTGACAGTCTTGTGGTACAGATGATTTACAAAAGGAGAAGATAATGATAAAATGAGGCTTCTTTTGGTAGAAACAGGTACTTTGGATACTGCAGGAGAAAGGACAGAGGGTTTGTTCTTTAATGTTTCCATTGTGTGTCGAGTGTAAAAGTTTGGGGTGGTGGTGGTTTTTTTTCAGGTTCCTTCTTCCTGGTGAGAGCCTCTCGCACAGCAGAGGAAGAGAAACCCTTAACAAAAATAGAGCATGTGTTTTCCTAAAATGAGATTGCTGTGGCATGTTTAGGACTTGAAACTGTGTGACTTTGAAGTTGACTTCATTTCAGGCTGGTGATATCCTTTTAACTGTCTTAAGTAAACAATGCAATTCAGTGCTGAAAAGTGTCGTGTAGAAAGCTGTGCTTGGCTTCCAATTCTGACTGTTTCAGAGATTTTCATAACAAATACCCTCTGCTTACTAGCAACCCTTCCTACTTAGAAAAGTTTGCATTGATTTATTATTATTTTTTCAAAGGATTTACTTACACATTAGAATGCCCTGTGGACATTGTTTGCAGTTCAAGAATGGTTTATTTTAGTTTGGCTTAATTGAATTGGAAACAGTTACAAGTTGTACCAAAGCTAGTTCATTTCGAACCAAAACAAGAATGTCCATGAGCAGGTTTACACCGTGATGAGCAAATCTTGCTGCATTCACACACTGTAAGGTGAATTTCTGTTGTTTACTCATGTATATGGACTCCTGGCAAGTAAATCTCAGCACTGCCTGTGGTGCTGTGCAGGGGTAAGAGGAGGCAGATGCAGGATGGGTGTCACGGAGGCCGTCGTTTTGCGTGCATTTGAAGCCAATGCAGCTGCGCAGGGCAGCCCTGCCTTGGGTGCTTTTCCTTTTTGCTGGCACAGAGCTTTGGTGCAGTGGCATGGGGAAGTAGTTTAGGGAAGGGACCTGGGTTAGAAAAACTCTCCAAAGGAGGGGGAAAAAAAAGAGCTTCCTCAAAATCTCTTTTTTTTTTTTTGGTTGGTTGTTTTTTTTTTTTTGGTTGGTTGTTTTTTTTGTTGTGGTTTTTTTTTGTGTTTTGCCAGCTTCCCTTTAATTTGAAATAATCGTGTGATATGGTGTGTTGCGGCAGAAATTACTGTGCTGAAGCTGAGAGGTGGGAGCGCAGAGGTAGAAATGAGTGCCCTTCCCGAAGGAGCGATGGCAGAAGAACTGCTTGTTTTGCTACTGCGCTAGCTTAGAGCTAGTTGAATTAGGGCTGAAGTGTGCATTTGGTGTAGGGCTGCTGTAGAGGGAGGCGCTGCTTGTAGTGATTTTTAAAAAAAAATATTTATTTTTATTAGTATTTTCTTCTTTTCCTTTTGGGTGTACAGTATAGTTAAACTTAAAGGATCCCTGTGTAGCCTTCCAGGACTGGCTGTGCAGCAGCTCTGTCCTCTGGCTTTGGAGGGAGGAGCTGGTCCTTGTGCCCTTGGCTCCTTCTGAGCATCCTTCTCCGTTTGGGAGCCCTGGCATGGGCAGCCAGTACTTTTGCTTGGGGCTGAGGGTGGGAATGGCTAAACTCTGCCCGTGGGCTGCTGGGGTGAGCAGCCAGGGCTGTTTGCAGCCTGGGGCCTCGTCCCCGGGCACTGCTGCATCTGCGTGGTTCCAGCGTCTGCTGCAGGTTTTGTGTCCTGGTGAGTTCTGCCACCGTACCTCCCATCCCTGCCAGGGCAGGCACATGGAGCGACTGTTTAGCTTGGATTACTTCTGTTTGTATTTTCACCTGCTTAAATAAATAAATAAATATCTTCGCTTCCCCCTGGTCCTATGCAGCAGCACTGGTCAATGTTATTCTGAAAGAACTGTCTCCTCTCCAAGAGGTTCATGCATACCCTGGGTATCTCCATCTCTCTTTCCTGTCCTCTGTACAGTGTTCTTTGCAGTTCTAAAACAAATACACGCTGCAAGTTCTAAAGCTAATTTTGTTTTTATTTAAGCAATTGCATAGTAACGCTTAGAAGCAGTCTCTTTCATGTCTCTGCTAACATTGTAAAGGCTGGGAATGTAATTGTTGGTAGTGCAGGGGATAGCAGAGAGCTGTACAGACCACCAGTGCAGGGTGAGGGCTGGCTGAGCACACGCAACGTGCTTTTTCCTGATGTCAGGTTGTACTGGTGTTGGATTTTGCTCCTGGATGTCAGCTGTGTTTGCATAGTATTCTTGTCGTATTTGTAAGTCAAGCATTTTTAAACTCCACTGCAAGGTATGTCCAGTCTGTATATCCATGTCTGAGCGGTGGGGGCTCTGCTTGAGGCCTCTGCCACACGCTTGGCCCTGTTACTCACCAGGTCTGCAAACGGGGCAGTTGGGGGTGAGACCGTTGGGACTGCTGCCCCTTCTCGGCTATCTGTAATGAAGGGTTGAATTTTAATCAACTCAAAGCTGAACTTGTGTGATAAAGGCAACCTAAGTGAGAAAACTTGCCAGGTTTGCTGGAACGTTTCAGATGGGGATGAAGTGATCCAGCTCTGTTGTGCGGGAAGCTTACTTGTGTGCGGTGCTGTGTCACCTCCTCCTTCAGCTGGCGCCGGTTGTCCAGGTAGGGTGTCACACTCAGTTACCTCCCGGCAGTTGCTATAGTGATCTGGCTGCATCAGTACAACCTTTAGCTCAGTTTCCCATCACTTCAGCCTTGTCCTCCAGCAGTTATGGACATCTTTGTACAGGTCCCCATTTTCCTGGTCCTTATAGAGCAATTCCTGTATACAGCCCCCAAGTTCTTGATTGTTTCTATGGACTGAAGATTTCTCAGTGGTTTAGTCTGTACAAAGTTATTAGTGAAGAAAAACTTCGTAGCCCAGAGAGAAAATGTGAGCTTAACAACTGACTTCCAAGTCAGGACAAAGAGAAGTGATTAATCCTGCAAACACACACTCGAGAGCTTGAATTAGAAGGATGGTTCCTAAATCAGATGATGCAGGACAGGAGAATGGGAATTGCTATTAGAAGCTGTTGTGATTTCTTTGGTAATACCTGTTTTGAAACTTTGCATTTAGGGGGAAAGAAAATCTAATGTAGAATATTTCAACTTTAATACTGTTTCGAAACAGTTTAGGTATGTATTATCTGTTGTGGCGGGGAAGCTCATCCTTTCTATCTTACTTGATCGTTCAAACTTGGCTCCTGTTTAGATGTGTCATGCTGCGGCCTCTCTAAGAAACCAGGCGTGCTCACTGACTGCAGATAAGGAGGTAATGTGTTTCTAAACACTGTTTTGAAAATGCCTGCCTGGTTGTAGTTTAATGAACGTTTCCCATTTACAGAGGGGCTTCATGTGTCTCGTGGGGGGGAAGCAGGCAGCCCCAGGACTGTCTGCAGAGTCAGGGCTGTGTCCGTTTCCTTTCTGCCGGAGCTGACGGTCTGTGCTCAGAGTTGCAGTGACGAGAAACTTGCATTTAATAAAAGTCACAGTGGAAGGGTTCTTGGGATCTTGCCAGGGAGAGTTTCCTGTTTAAAATTAGAAAGTGGATTTTTGCCTTGATGTAAACTGGTAATTGCTAGAGTTTTCTTTTAAATCCTAAGATGCCAGCCGGGGAGGGGAGCAAACAGAACCCTAAAACAGTGGAAATGCAGATTTTGGCTTTTTGTGAGAGGAAAAGTAGTAAATTTTGTGTAGTATGGAGTCCTCTTCTCTGTGGTAATAAGTGACTCATTAGGCAAGTGCAAAGTGTGTAAATGCAGAGAGGTCTGATTCCGTCCCAGTCCTTGCCACGCGTGCTGGGGAGGGTCGGAGCTGGTTGGGCTGTGCTGCTGAGCACACCTGCGGCCTCTGCTCTGCCGCTGGAGAAAGTGCCAAAACTCTCAGCAGCAAGGAGGCAAGCTCAGATGAGATACAGCGTGATAAAGCAAACTGCTCTAGTTGTAGCTTTTGGAACAGTGAACTTGTTGAACTGTAGTAGTAACTCTGGGTTTTGTTCTGTTCAGGTCATTTTTACTGTTGCTGGCTATCGGGCATGTTCTTTTGGCACATCAGATGTGTGATTTGTTATTTACGATGCACGCCACCTTCTGCATCCTCCCTGGATGGAGAGCTCTGATCTGAAGGCTCATGGTCTCTCGAGGAGTCAAACCTCTGAATTTCCAGGCTCTCCTAAATGCTCACCTCTTTCACTCGCCTTTCTGCTCCACCAAATGGGACTGCAGCAGTTGGACCCAACAGATGTGTGCCAGGTGCTTCACCCATGGTGTGTCTGTGGGTGGTGGATGCCCAGAGGCCTGCGATGACCGCTGCAGCGGGACGGGAGAGCCGGGGGGTGCTGGACGGCTGCTGCGACCCCCTGGTACTTGCTGGGGCATCGCTGTCGTTGCTGGGAGGTTCGTGCTCCCCTGGCCGCTGTGCCCTCGTCCCGGGCGAGGAGGAGCATGGCTGCCATGGTGGGGAGTCACCACTTAGGGCTTTCTCTTGCCGGCTCTTATTTTGCTTTTGAGTGGCACTGAAGGATTTATCCCATTCCTTTGTTTTATATGGAAAGAAACCTTATCCCTGTGGCTTCTGTTGCTGCTGGTAGTAGGAGTGTTCACGGAGATAAGGCCCCCTCCCCCCTGCCCTCCCCCAGGAGCGGCTGGCAGCCTGCCTCTGCTCAGCGACCCACCGAGCGGCTGTCCGTCCGGGCTGGATCTGTGTATGCTAATGGGCCTGGCTTGTCCTGGCTTTTTTGTAATGATTTGTGGCTGCATTTATATGCAAATACTAACAACTTGCTGCTGAGTTAATTAGCGTTTTTTCTCTTTGCTTCCTGGAGCTTTAGCAAAAGGTCTTTATTCTCCCCATTTTGGTTGTCTGACCTGTCCCACCCACTCCCCCAGGCCAGCGTCCCGTTGCCTGCGCCGAGGGTGCCGGGGTCCCCGTTGGCTGCATTGAGGGTGCCACGTTCCCGTTGCCTGTGCTGAGGGTGCCGGGGTCCCTGCATCCCCACTGCCTGAATGAAGGACGGTCACTGGGCACTCTATGGGAGCAGCAAATGTGCAGGAGATGGGCTGTGCTCTGCTCTGGGTTTCCTTTGGGGATTTCGGGCCCAGCTGCACGAACTGGCTGGAGACTGTCGTGAACCTCAGGGGAAAGCTGTCTGTCCTGCATGCCTGGAGCTGGTCGAGGTGGTCACCGTAGCTGGATGTTTGGGTGTCCGGGCGAGCGTTTTGCTGCCTGGCTTTGGTAGTTGCTGCTTTGTGGAGGAGGAGAAGCAAACCAACTTTTTATGTCATGGAAATGCCAAGTGTTTGCTTTCTAATGGCGAGGTTGAGGGCGTTGGATACAATCAGATGAATGATTCTCACCAGACGAGAGGCTCTGAGGGCCTGTCTGGTGACCTGGACATGACAAGGATGGAGTGGGAATTGCTGGCCTTTGACATCAGCTGGGAGTTTGATTTTCGCTTTTGCGGAGGGGAAGGCAGGCATTTCCTCTTCTCCTGGGAACAGCGTCTTTGTGTCCTTGGTTGGGCTTGAGCATTTTACTCCTTTTGATCTTTCATTCCATCTAATTTTTGTGGTCCCTGCAGGTGTTTGCTTTTGCCAGAGCTGCAGGAGTCGCAGGTTGGATAAGTGACTTGCCTTTCTTTGGGGCAGAGGCAGAAGGTGGGGGCTGCAGCAGGACACCCCAGGCGCCACTGGGCAGGAGCAGCGCCGGGTGCCGCGGTGGTGCCAGGGCTGTGGTTCCCGGCTGGCGTTAGGGGCCCAGGCAGTTCTTCTGCGTGTGTCTTGCACTATCACTGCTCTGCGCTCTGTGTGCTTGTCCCACCCTCTCTCCTTTATGCCCTCAAGCCAAGGCTTTTTCACAGTTAGTGAGTCAGATTTTTTTTTAATTTTTTTTTTTTGGTTTTAAGCCTTTGTGTTTGCCCTGGGAGGTAGGGCTGTGGCTTCTCGGCTGCAGGGGCAGAGCAGAGGAGCCTGAGCCTGCTGCAGTCTCTGATCCCTGCTAGGGCTCCCGCTGCTCGCCCTGCATGGAGGAAGAGAACTGCACTGTGCAGCCCTCCCTTGGGGCTGGGGTAGGTCTCCACAGGCTCTGGGAGCCGGGAGCCTGTGTACAAGTTCCTTGGGGTGGCTTGAGGTGGGGATTGACTGTCCTGGGCAAGAGCATTGCTTATCTGAAGTGCCAGCAAGTGGTCGGGGCAGGGGGGCTCTTCTCAGGAGAAGTGGTGATTCTCTCTCCCTTTGTCCCAGGTACTTCAGAAGTTTGTATTTTGGGCTCTTACCTTTATTTACTTCCATATCTTTTACTTGTGCACTATTTAGCTTGCAAGTTCTTTGGGCAATAAAATGCCTTAAACGGCATATGAAACATTGAGGTACCATGTAGCCTGTGGGAAGGAAGCAATTTACAATCTGAAGCCAGGGACTAGCAAGTCCCAAGTGGAAACTGGTAACCCTTTGCCTCTAGGTTGACTCTCATCACCCCACTCCACCTTACTTTAGACCCTTGGGGCCCTATTGCATGATGGTGGAGGAGTGAATTTGAGGTGGAATGGAGTAACTTCTGCAGCGTAGCATCCAGCTTGAAGGGGGATTGTAGCCAAGTTAGTATGGAGCTCCACATCCTGAAATGAAAGCTGCTAGAAGCTAACCAGTCAAGAAGCTTTTACCAGCTTCTGAAGCCCTGATTGCTGCATATTTTCACTATCACCTGATGGGTAGTGAAATGGAGAGGTTTTGGAGTGTTTTATTTAGGCTTTCTGCTCCAATGCCCCTCTGAATTGAAGAAACTTCTCGTACCCAGTGGTGTTTGTCATTGTTGGATTTTAGACCCAGGAGATGTGGTTTTTTCCTCCTGTTCTTACTTTTACTCTTCCATTTCACATCCTGCAAGACAAAGAGTTGTGGAATTGCAGACGTGTCCTGCTGCCATGCCAAATAGCATGGTTTTGATTAATGCAGGGGGAGAAAGTCAGTTTCTCGTAGCAACCCTGATGATTAAAGCTCCGGGAGAGGCAATTGTTCCTGGGGTGCAAAACTCTCCTACCATACTTGTCACAGGTGGCTTTCTAAAGCTCACCCACTGTGGCAAGTTGCTGCTGCTGTTCGTAGTGGCGCTCAGGGGGGTTTGATAGGCAGATGCCTTGCCCTGCTCAGCCGTTCTGCTTCTAGACTTGTGTACAGAAGATGGTCTTCCTGCGGGGAGGTGCTGCTTGGGCATCACCCACCCACCCCAAGCTTTGCTGGAGGAGCCTGGACCCCACTCTCCCACTGCCCCAGCTGGGCGCCTCCGTCCTTCCCCTGTGCCGGCTCTGGTACCCAAGGGACCCTGCGCGGAGGTGTTTTGGATGTGGAATAATTTAAGCAGAAGCTTTTTATTGGAGGCCTCTAACCCTCGGGATTTTGGTGAGAAGCTGGCTCGGTGTGGGTGCAGCGTGGCACCACACAGCCCATTGATGCCAGTGGTGGTTTGCAAGCTGGGATATGCCAAGTGCCAGACGGGGGGTCGCTGATCTGGACTGGGTGTCCTGTGCCCTCAGGGGAGTTTCAACAGTGATGGAGAAGGCATCCTTTAATACAGGTCATAGACAGGTTTTCCCCTAAAAGTTCAGAGAGATATTTTGTACCTCTGAGCATCCATAACGAATGCTGAAGATGCTTATTCAGAGCTTACTGGTGCTTCCCACCACTCCTCCCCCTGCTTGCCTTACCAGGGCTTTCCCTTATTTTGATCTCTCCTTTCTGGTTGACTTGCTTGTGATTCAAGACTTCCTCAAAGTGCTTGGTTTGGATGCAGGCTCTGGCAACTGATGGAAGCTGTACCGGTGGGACACTGCCCCGCACAGTGATCAGGATTGCTTGAGGGGCTCAGTCCTTGCGACAGGCTCCAGGGGACGCTGGGGTTTGCCTGGAGAGGTGCATCAGCGCTGCCCAAGCTCTGCTCAGAAGGACGTCATTTGGAGACAGGATGGGGACGGAGGCTTCTTTTTCAGCAGGAGACAGGCTGAACGCTATCAGCACCAGTTCCTACTGGAGGAACAGTACACAGGCAGCTGTGGTCTGAGCAGCTCTTACACCCAGGCAGTGTAGACAAGTGTCTTGCCCGATGTCACCCCAGGGAACAGAGTTTAGATTCTGTCACTATAACCAGATTGCTCTTTTGTTTTTCCTTTCCAAAATACTTTCCTGTTGGAGGAAAGACCTGTTTACCTTGATGAGCAGCTGCACATCTCAAACTTCTCCCCAGAGGAGCAGGTAATGCGCTTCCCTGAGTAGCAGCTTTGAACGTCAGCAGTCCGGGGGATGGCGTCTTTATAAGCATTGGCTGGAAGCCTTGAATTCGTGCTCTGAGTTGCAGTGGTCTTAACTCAGCCACGAGAGCCTGCTGCGAAGCCTGCAGTGAAAGATCCAGTTTTTCCTCCAGAGCAGGACTCCCATGAGGTTTTCTTTAACTCTGACTTCTGCTCAGGGACTCCCAATGAAGTTAAAGTTGGGTCAGGCAGGCTGAGTTGCTAGAGCTCTCAAAACACGAGGTCCCCCTTGGCATTGTCTCCCACAGTCAAGTGTGGGCAGAGGGGGGGGTCTGTGCAGCTGGGCAGTGTCAGCAGCTTTTCAGGGTTTTGCTGCACCTTGTGCGCCAGGGGCACTATGTGTGGTGCTGCTGGGGACCAGGGACAATGGGGACCAGGGATGCTGCGGTCCATTCTGCTGCAAGGTCTGTGTGCAGAGCGGAGCAGACTCCGGCGCCTGATCCCTGCTGGGGCCGGGCTGAGCTCCAGCTGCCCGACCCTGGGTGAAAAGTTCAAATCTGCATTTAAAAAGAAGAGAGCAGCCATTAAGCAGTTGGGACGTCTCCAATCTAGTTGAAACTTTTTCATGTACAGCTGAGTTGGTCCCTTGCAAAGTGGGAGCCGAGCCTGGGTGCGCTGCCTGGGCAGCGTGGAGGCTGGGATGGCTGGTGTGGGATGCAGAGCTGGGACAGAGGGCCCAGAGCTGTGTCTTCCCAGCAGTGGACAGAGCTCTGCAGAGGCCCTGGGTAGCGCCCAGCAGCTTTTGTTTGGTTACGGGAGTGTTTGATGTAGATAGTTCAACTATCTTGTGGCATCAGGCTACCTCTGTTACAGACTGGAGTGTGGCATGGGTAGGGATGAGGAGCCCCAGGGTTTCGGGCGGTTCCTGCTCCATTCTGATGCTAAGGAGGAGGTGTGTAACCTGCTGGGAGCAAGGGCTGCTGCTCCAGCTCTGGGACCCTGCCCGCTCCTCTACCCTGCCTTGGAGAGATGGGTTGTGTGACCTCTGGTTGGGGTGAGGCCAGGAGAGCAAGGGGTCGGCACAGATCTCCACGTGCTCACTTGGTCTGCTTCAGCAAGGAGATGGGGTGGGAGAATCCCAAAGTTTAATTTGGGTTCCTTTTTGAAGGTGGCACAAGTGCAATCTCATATTTGGGCTGTTGTGAGGTCATTGTTATCTAGTGCTTCCGGAGAGGGACATCTCATGGTGGTGTGACTGCAGCGGCGGGGGTGGAGCTGGGCTGTGACTGAGAGGTTGAACTCATGAAATTCCTGGAGCTGCCCCAAGACTGACGAGGGGTGGCCGTCCTGCTGTAACACTGTCCCTGCCCCTTGCTTTCCCACCGAGCACCTCTGCCCGGTACCCCACGGAGGGGCAGACGGGGGGCAGACCCTCCAGCACAGCGGAATAGGGATTAAGCGGATGGGGTTGGGGGGGATGCCCAGCAGGGGGTGAGGTTGGGTTGTTGTGCCCCTGCTTCCCTCAGAACAGGTCCGTCCCGCTGTCAGATGGCAGCGGGTTTGCTGCAGGGCTTCTACGGCTGTCTGGCTGTAACAGGGAAAGGAAGGGGTCCATGTGCTTCGAACTCTTCATTTGAGGGTGGGAAATAGGGTGAGATTTGTCTCCAAACCTTTTCTCATTTTCTGTGTGATTAAGTGCAGAAATGCTGATTTTTCTGAAATCCTTGTGAGCAGATTCCCAGCGCTGCACTGGGCTTTTAACTTCATAAAGCTAAGATTTTATAGGAAACCGAGGTCAGCCTGGATATGGTCCGGGCAGGAGGGTCTGAATTTACGATCTTGCGGTGTGAAATATTGGGGGGATTTTGTTCTGGTTTGGGCTGGTGGGACTGAGTCTGTCCTAGTGACTTTCTCAGTGCAAAGGTCTGAGGTGAGAAGCAACTTGAAAAGGCTGCGTGGCATGTGAGGAAGCAAGTTAGCTCTTAATCATATCATGTATTAGCCTCCTTTGCAGTAGATACATCTGCTGTAAAATGCTTAGTGCTGAGAGCCTGATTGGGCAGCCCATGCTAAGTGTTCAAACTCCTGCTGCCTTTTTTCTTCAAACAATATCTTCTGGCTTCCAGATTTCTGATAAATTGATAAGAGGAATTGCGTGAGTCAATAGAGTTGTAGACACTTTGCCAATATAACCCTAGCGCTATTGATCTGCCAGTAAATTAAAGTCTTACTTAGAGGCTGCCGATATTTCTAATCTCCTGCCTCACCAATTACAACCTCCCAGCTACCTGGGAAAGACAGCGGACGGGAGATGAGGCTTCAGAGGTTTTTCCCAGCGAGCCGGGCTGCAGCGCGGCAGCCAGAGCCTGCACGGGGTGGAGGGGCCCGCTCCAGGAATGGCTTTTGGGGCAGCAGTGAGGTGGTTACATGTTTGGGAATGCTGCAGAAGAGTTTCTTCAGGTCAGGGTTTATCCTGCCACAGTTCCCAGAGTGTAGCCTTGGCTGCTGCATGATGGAGACAGTTTAGAGGGGCAGCAAGCCTACATTCCCAGGCTGTGGCCAGCTGTAGCTGGGATGCTCTGCCCTCGGTCCTCTGACTGCCTTTCACGGCACAGGCGGCCGATGCTGTCACATCCAGATGCTGTCGGGGTCATGGCCCTGCAGAAGGGGACTTGCAGGTCCCTGCAGCAGAGGCGGGCAGGTCTGAAGGGTTGCTTGCTGGAAGAGGAGGGATGCGGGGAACGCTGCTGTCCTGCGGCTCTTGCCCCGCTGACTTCCCTGGGCTGAGCCCCCTCGGCTGCCTATTGAAGGCTGGGGACCAGAGTGGGGCTTTCGGCTGTCCAGTGGATCAGAGAGCTCCCGCCGGGGCTTCCACATCCCGGTGAGGTTTCAGCAGATCCTCGCCCGATAAGCCCCTTTCAAGTCTCATTTACGTTTGAAAGTCCATAGTTAGCTTTGGGAAGAAATCTCCAGATAAATGCTGTGTTCTTTCTAATACCCCAGAGCGAAAATCAATGGGAGGGATAATTCCTTCCCTTGTCCTACACAGACTTTCACGTGTTTATACCTCCAGCAGCACCTTTTAAATAAAGAAAAGAAAAAGCCCTCCCCTTCCTACTCTGCCTCTTGGGGCAGAGCCCAGGCTCCTGCCGAATCACCCCGATGTGCAGAGCAGGGTGGTCAGTTGGAGGGGTTCTATCAGCCTGGTTGGTTCAATTCGGGCTTTTATTGGGGTGGGGGAGCTGGGTTTGCAGGGCTCAAAGCAGGGATGTTTCTGGGAATTCATGTACAGAGTGGTCCAGTAGCTGGAGCAGAGGATCCAAGTTTTCTGAAGTTGGTGGCAGAGCAGCATAATGGTGAAAGGATTTAAAAAAAAAAAAAAAAAAAAAAAAATTCCTCCTTTGAGTAAATACAGCAGAGCAAAGGTACTCACTGTTACAAAACTGCTAGACAGGTGAAGATGTGCCCACAGTATCATAATTTTTTTATTCTAAGCTTGGGCAGAGTGCTCTGGGCAGTGATGTCTCTTCTGCTGAGCATCCTGCAGCGTCTGCTTCGAGGCAGATCTAGTTTCCAGAAATACCTCGGTAAGAATTAGTAGCCGAGACTGGTACGAGACAGCTCCTTCAGACTGCCCTGGAACATGCTTATGTCTAAAAGATGTATCCTCCAGAAATTAAGTTATTTATCTGGCCACCTCTGCACTAGCTGTATTGAATTGTATTTTCCCTGATGTTGTGAAGTTATCGTATAGGATGTACATTAAAAGTTGTAACTATTCCAAGTACTGCTGTTTTGGCAGGGATTTGCTGAGTCTCATGATCCATCTGTAATGGAGTGGAGATGCTGACCTGCAGCAGGATATATTTACACCAAAAGCTTTTTTATCTGAGCAGTCAAACTGGCTGAATGCTTTCTTTAAATTTCTGGTAGCTCAACGTACAGTAGTGGTGGTGAAGGTAAAGAGGAGCAGCCTCTCGGGTACCAGGTTGTTTCTCCTGGTTAGAAGAGATGTAAGTATTACTGAAATAGCGGCAATAGGAAAGCTGAAGAAAATCTTCAGTGTTGATTAGATCCTCAAAAAAGAAGACTTTAGAAAGGTTGAAGCTGACTCAATCCTTTGTGTATTATTTGAGATATTTGAATCCAGTTCACACCTGATGATGCCGATGCCCAAGGCAAGGGCAGGTTGGAACAAGGTTTCTCTACTGTTTCTAAATAAGTTTTCAGGGTTTGCTTGGGTTTTTTTAACTCTGTCTGCAATCAAAGGTACAAACTTTCTTTAAGCAGCTTGTGCCCGTTCAGTTACCTCTGTAGTGGTTGACCTGAGGCAGCGACGGGGTTCTCTGGAAGCAGTGCGCTGCTGACTCTTGTTGTTGTGGTCAGTACAGGAAAGGGCATTTCAGCACCCCAAGTACTGATGTAATTGCTTTAAGGTAACTGCTTGATGTAATTGAAGGTAGTGCATGCTAGGTCTGCCTCGGCGGGTGCTAATTACTGGTCCCCAGGGCGTAGGGTGGTGCAGCCGCAAGGCGCCAGTGCCCAGGGAAGACCCTGTGGGACATCCAGGCTGGGTCTGGCCCTTGGGTCGTGCTGCTGCTGGCCTGTGCCCGGGCCAGCAGACCCTGTGCAGTGCCAGTCTGGGAGCATCTTCCCGACCTGGTTGGGAGCATCTCCCCGATCTCCTGCTGCTTTGCGGGGACCCAATTCCCTGCGCTTCCTCCTGGCCGCAGCTCAGGGTCCTGTGGTCCAGGGTTGGACTAAAGGGCTTGTGAAACTTTGTGGATGACAGATAATTCCTCACTTGTTTTAGCTGGTGCAGATAACACCAGGGATCCAGCATGGTTTTCTGCACATTTTTATTGGCCAAGGTTAGAGCTGTTCTCCGCAGCTCTCAGTGGAGCAGGTAGTCACCCGGGGTGACTTCCATCATAAATATTGCATGGCACTTGACAGGGAGAGACAGCACCAGGATGAAAACCATTCATTAGTAGCATCTCTGTGTCTATCCATGTTTGCTTTTAGGATCGGGATCAGCTGAAGCGTATTTCTGGTGGGTCAGTGGCGATTCCTCTCCAGCTGTCAAAGAGACAGCATGTGACTCAGCCACCAGCCCTTGCATTTCCCCTTCTTTGGATCCTGAAATATTTAGCGCTCTCTACATGAACTTCACGACTGAGAAGGAGTATTAAAGGATTACAATCCAAAACCTCTAATTCAAATGTCTCTTGACTTGCAGGAAGTCTAAGTTTGGGATTTTTATGCTCTCTGCCCAGCTTGGTAATTCGGACAGCATTCCTAATTTATTTCCACAAATTGGAGAAGGGTGTAATTTACTATTTTAAGAAGCACGTGGTTCAAAAGACCTGTAATTAAAAAAAGAAAGTTCAGTGCGTGTCTGAAACTATAAGAATCACTAGACTGCATCAGAACAGTAATTTGTAGTAATTTGACCCGTGCGAAGTGGACATTTCTTCCTAATTTTCTTCTTCTCTGACCTGTCTGCGTAGCAGTGTATTTATAGAGTCACAGAAGCACAGCTCTGGAAGGGGACTCTTGCTGTACCGGGAGAGTGATGTTGCTGAGACCATGGCTGACTGTCCTTACAACCTTGCACTGGGCAGCCTGTGCCAGTGCTTCATCCCTTGTAGTTAACAGAGGGAAAACCTTAACTGCAAACCTAAAGCTTGTCCTGTAGTGATACAAGAATGCATTTTTTTGGTTTGGTGGGTAATGAGTAAAATAGTCACAGCTGTTTTATAACAATTATCTGTATGTTGGAAAGATTACTGCTCTGTCTCTTCTTTTCCAAAGCTTTACGAGACCGATTATCCATTGAAACAGAAAGGCTCGCATCACCTTCAAAACAAATCTTGAGATGTTTTACTCCACCTCTCCAGTACCTGCAGTGTAGCTTTGAGCCTGTGTAATCTCTTGGCTTCAGGGGCGGCTGGCAGCAGCAAATTTCCCAATGTGAGTGAGAGCTGCCTTTCAGCATCAGTGAGTGTCACTTTTGGTTTTGGTAGTATAAGGCAGGAGACCCGGTTTACTTCTTTCTACCATTTGTTGCTTTTAAATACCTCTGTCTTATTCTTTGCCTTTTCTCTGCCTTACGCTCTCATTTCTTGTAACCTCAGGGGTTTTGTGCTCTTGCTGTGTAAAGGTCTTTCTGCACCTTCCTCGCGTTGCTGCGGTGTCCGATCCTGCTCCAGCCCGGGCTCGCAGGGCGCTGGGGGGGGGCACAGCTGGTTCTGGGGTGCAGGTGCTGCTCTTGGGGGGAGCTCTGCCATCCTCCCCCAGCTCTGCCATCTGTGCGGAGGGAACCTTTCATGGGTCTGCCCCCACTGATGGGGGCTTTTCTCCTGCAAGGATACAGCTAATTAAAACCCCTAAATGTTTGTGAGTAGTTTGTAGGCAACTTCTTTGTGTATTACCTAGCAGAAAAACAGCGTGTAGGATTGCCTTCCGGTGTTGAGACTCTCTGAAGCACCTCTCTGGTTGTCTTTATGCATGGCTGATCTAATTGTTTAAGTTACAGATTTTGCTACCTGGCTATTCAGCTGTTTTCTGGCATCGCTAGTGTATTTGAAAGAAAACCCACTGGATTTGGTGCATACAGTCTGCAGCAAATGCTTTCCTGCCACGCAGGAATAAATGGTTAGTTTATAGTTCTTGTATTAGTCACCTAACTTCATGTTTCACCTCAAATATTAAAAAGGAAGTTAAAGCTAAAAGTGAAGCGTCATTTTTGTAAAATAGTAAAAATTGGGTAAAAATAAACACTCCCACAGGAACAGTAACGTCAGAGGGCACGTACTCACCTCAGGTTCAGACTGAAGACCTGCTACTGTACAGGAGGCTGTAAGACCACATTGGACCACAGCTGCACTGTTTGCGGTCTCTTTTCATGAGGTATTCCAGTAGAGGTGTATAATATTTCTCTGAAATGCAGGTTCCCAGTACAGGAGATGGTGGGTAAGGGAGGGCTGCAGGCCTGTGTCTTGTCCCTCAAGCTAGCTGGGCTGGTGCAGCCTGTAAAATATCGTCCCTGGTGGCCAAGCCGAGGTGTGGTGAGAGCTATAAAGAGTGCAAGATGCCCAGTAGTGTATTAAACACTAGTTGAGTACAGGAGGGCAGCATATCACAGGAGAGAGATAAGCAAAGTTCTCTGATTGTGGATCAATAAAGGTTAGTGACATCATATCTCAAAGTGAGAGAACCTGCTTTCTGCAGAGCCATTTATCAGATTGCAGGCTGAAGCAGCGTTAACCTCTTCCTTACCGGATATCTGTTCCTCATCTCACTCCAGGCCAAACAACCTTCCCTATCTGCAACACAAGGTTCCCTGACCTCACCTTCATAATCCTGGCAATTTAACGTTAGCGTGGCTGTGCCAGAGGGGTTCTCCTGCGAACGCTTCTGCTCGGCTCTTTGCTGCAGCGTACTGTGTCCAGTGGGACGGTGTGGCACTGTGCCAGCTGGGAGCTGGGTTGTGGGACGCACTGCTGTTGGAAGTGCTTCACATCTTGTTGTTTATCTGCTGTTCTCCTCTTACTTGATGCTGTTATGTCCTTGGTGAGGTGGAAGATGCTACTTGTCAGTGCTAGGACATGACAGAAGTCAGGTGTTTTGGTAAGGGTCTGGCATTGTGCCGGGCATCTCAGGATGTGGCTGCATAAAAGCAATCCTTAGATTAACTTGTTTTCTACAGCAGCAGTGGCAGTGAAATCATTGTGGCACAGTCTTTAGGAAAAGTTGTGCAGGGTGGGTGGCAGGAGGCCCTGGGTGTGCTGCTGTGTGGCTGCCCTTCCTCGAAGTGTCTATCCCAGTTTTGCTGTTATTGTTACCAAAATAGATTAAAGCTAAATTGAATGTATCAGCCCATTCTGCAACCCCGTTTCTTTGCTGCATGCTGTGAGGCACCAGCTTTCCACATGAATGCAACTTCTGAATGTGGAGAACGTGGAGCCGCGTGCCTGTGCCGGCTAAATTTAGAGCAGGGAGTTGTGGGTGAATCCTCTGCGCCGTTGGTGTGAGCGGCTCCACGGGCCGCTGGAAAGCTGCCCTAGCAGCACACAAGGCAGTTGGTCCAACCCGAGAGGATCCTCCAGTAGGCATTTTTTGTTACTTTTGACTTTCTGATCTTGTCTTCGCATTGTTGGTAACATGAGATACCTGCAAATGAGCAAACTGCCATTTTTGTTATTGAATGCAGTGCGGTCTGCATTGCTAAACTAACTAGTACATTCGGAATAAGTTAAGCAAGAAGCTAAAGCCTGAATGGTTAAGATCTTTTGTGTGTTCTTGACATATATGTGTTTTAAATGTATTAAAGCCTGCTGTTTTTAAACTTACCTTGGTCTGTTGTCTTCTGCCTCTCACTCTTCCAAATATCCAAGTGGTGTGGATGACTCTTCTTACTGCCAGCAGGTTTGAAGCGACATGAAGGTGCTTGTCCCCCAGTGAAAGCATCAGGATTTCCCATGCACGTGGTAGTGGCTGCTTATGCCAGAGTGTCCTGGAAGCTTCCTGGCAAACCTCTGGGGACCCACGTATTGCTTACAGCAGCTGTTTAAGGGAAAATCTGTATTTTCTGATGCTTCCCTTGAAGACCCCTCTGCCTTGCTACCAACCCCTCCTTGCGTCTAATTACCAGTTCCTATTATGGCTTGTATTCTTAGAAAAAGAGCATGGCCTTTTTGGAAACAGTCTGTGTGATGTGATGCTTCAGTCTGGGAGCTGTAATGCAAACTTCTGTCCAGATGTCGCAGGTGAACCACTGCCTTGATTAAGGTCTCGTGGCACTTTCAGCCCTGCTTTTTCAATGACATTGAACTTGGAACAGTTACAACATATAAAATAGGGATGCTAGTCCACTTTTTGCTGTGTTTTGAGCTTTATGGGTGACAGGACAAAATTAAATACTCCCGTGTATTTGGGACTTGTGGATTGTTACTGTATGATCCAAAACAAACGAACAACTTAATTTTCAGTGAGAGTGCTTCATGCAATCATTGCAGTCAGGATCAGCATTTACATCGGAGATACATACAAGAGCACGCTCATAAATAGTGGCAGGGATGGTTGCAATGAGTCGGATCATGCTGTGACAGCAGCTGCCAGAGAGCTGAGGAGGATTCCTCCAGGTGAAGGCATCCCAAGTGCCTGGGGACTTCCAGCATGGCATCTGTCAGAGGATGTCCTTGCCAGCAGAGGAGTGTTAACGATCAGCCGGCGTATCTGTGCCCTGTAGTACCAGAGTGGGTTGTAGGTATTTCTGCTGGGCAGGAGCAGGTCTCTGGTTTTCAGTGAATGAAAGAAGAGGCTTCTGCCTGGAGGAATCTGTGGTCTAAGTTTAGAGATAAGATAGCAAGGAAGGATGACAGACAGAGGGTAAGGGGCAAGAGGAGAGTTAATTCCCTGAATGAACTTCTGTTGTCTAGCAAGGAAATACCAATTTTTTTCAGAACCTACAGAGACTTGAGTTATAAAGACTTTTTGATTACCTTTCATTCTTTTTTCATTGGTGATTTCTCATTGCAAAAAGAGCCCCTTTCTGTGATTCTCTCAGCCGTGCCCCGGGGAGCAGCTGGGGGCTGTGCCACTGCGTGTCCTGGCGGGTCGGGGGAGATGCTCGCGGTGCGAGCCTGCACTAATGGGCTGATGTCCAAGTGGAAAGTGTATTTTCAATGAGGAAGTGCTGAGATATTAGTGGAGCCTGGATTACCCTGTGATTGTGCTGTCAATACTGCTGTATTGAGTCGGAGAGAGCCTGCACAACACAGGGAAACACTTAGCTCACTACTGCTGCTTATTGAGAAGCCAATAGCAATTTACTTGCTGACACTTGACATCGAATCCATTCCCAGAGGTGCAGCTCCTGCTAAACCACTGTTGGGCTCTCCTTCACACCTGCGCCTTCCCTCAGCCTCAGAGCTGCAGGTGCGATGATGATGATGCTTCTCCAAACACACCCGCCCACCGGAGGGGGAGGAGGGACGGGTGCCTGCCCCCGTGTGAGGCCTTGCTCTGCTGGGACTGGCAGGTAGGGACCAGCTTCCATGGGGCGGTGGGAAACTTTCACTCTAGAGAGCTAGTCTCATGTGGGATTAACTTTGTGCAGATACATTTCCTTTTCTCGCATGTATTTGGTGAAGAAGAGGGAATGTGAGTGCTTGGTCCTTCCATCCGACACACTGAAAGCTTGGAGCACCTGGGACCTCTGGGCCGGAACAGTTGAATTCCTCCTGCCCTTCTTTTCTGTTTTCCTGGGATGAGCACAGCTGAGCTCCCATGGCCCTTCTTGCATCCACACATACCTTTTAAGAAAAACTTAAAAGATCATCTGCTGCCAAATACTTTTGAGAAAAATAACATCCAGGATATTTCTTTGAAGACCTAACTCCCTAAAATGGGGACTGACACAAGAAGGAGTAAGGATGGGATGAGAACAGAGCTGGAGTGCTGACACGAGATGATGAGAGAGGGGAAGGAGAAAGCGGGGAATGTGTCCCCCAATGGTGTACTCAGCCAGGAGCATCAGGTGCCGGCGCTGCAGTTCTGTCAAGAGAGTCGGAAGACCCGAGTGGACAGTCTTCTCAGCCCCTAATGTGGGACAGTGAAACTCCTACAGGTTTTTAATTGTGACTCTTGCTGGTTTAATATGTTGCCTGGCAAACAATTTTAAATGTTCCGAAGAAAATCTCGTCCCTGTGGTGTTGCTTTTTGGTGCACTGTTCCTTTTGTTTCCCTTGTGTGCCTGAACCTCCTGGGGAGGGGTAGAAAACCTGTGTCCTAAATATAAAAGGAAACAAAGACAACGTGATGCATGAGGAAGACACTTGGAGCTACTGTTTTCATTTTGCAGAAGTAAAATTTAGGTCATACTGCAGGTTGTGTTTTAAATATATCTGTTGCTCTGTGCCTGCAGTTTGTGTAGCCTGTGTGCAGTTGTCTTGGCTCTGCAGGCTGTGGAGGAGAGGAATTGTTGTGCTCTGGACCCTGGGCAGCATCAGTTTCCAGACCAGCTGTGCAGGAGGGCACCGTGCCACGCCAGGGTGTCTGCTCGTAACGAGGGGAAACTGTTCCCAAACACTGTGAAGTAGCAAACGCGAAGCAATCGGTGTTCGGCTGCCCTGTAGCTCCCTTGAGGAGAGCAGGGATGTGATGAGAACATGTCACACTGTCTTCAGACTCCTGGTAAAGCAGGGCTCCTTCTGGAGCAGGGTAGGTAAGGTGCTCTGTGTCTGTCCTGTGGTCCCTGCAGCGCAGTGCAGGCTGCCCGTGGTCCCAGCGCGTGGTGGATTGTGTGGCTTTGCTGGCTGCCAGTCAGACCTTGACCTGCTGTCTTTGTTGAATGTGCCTTCCCTGCCAGGAAGCTGCGGACACGGTGTGCCTGTTCCCCCCTGCCCTGCCCAGCTCTTGCCTTAAGGCAGATGTTCCCGTTTGCAGTCCCGATCCAGAATAAGCAGTGGATGACTCTGTGTGGAGACTTGCCGCTCTGTGCTGTGACTCTAACCAGCGCTGGGAGACTGTGGCCAGGAAGCTCATCTGAGGACCTCCGGGGACCTGAGCGCTCAGTGTCATTGAAGCCTTTCAGTGATACTGGCTTGCTTCATGCATTTCAAAAGCTCTAGCAAAAAAGAACACAAAAATGGATTTGATGAGAGCGTAAGGGAGGGCAGCAGTGACAGGGGATGGGTGAGGGCAGAAGGAATAAGAAATATCAACATCTGATACCTTTTGAACATCAGCAGAGGGCAAAGCAGCAGGCGGGTACTTTGGGATGCTGGATGGCCAGGATGGCAGGTGTGACACTTCGGCACATGCTTTTGTAGAGGTCCCTATTGCTTATTATATTTTGTTCTAGTCTGTTGCTAATCTTGTTCAGCAGTTGCTCCTCTTAATTATTGAAGTACTTTTACAGAGATGTGGCAGATTAATCCTTTTAGTTCTGCTTGCTGCCAGAAGAGATTGCCACCATTATTCTCATGCTATGGAAGGAGAGGTTGGAGCAAGAAGAAGCCGGGCTAAATTTAGAAAGCCTGCGTTTACCCGGGTGTGCTGTTCTGTAGCTGTAGACAAGTATACGGTGGCAGGTACCAGTGGAGAACGGTAAGAGTGCGTAGAGACGGGGGCAAGGCTGGAACAGTTTAGCCGAGATCTGGAGGGTGCAGAGTCTTTGAGGGTGTCACAGCCACTCTGAGACCTTTTTGGGGATACCTCCGCAGCCCCTCTGCACTGGTTTCTAGCAGGGAGGGCAGCTGCTGAGGCGTCACTTATCTGGTCCTTGCCTCGCTGGAACACAAATATTAACTGACAAACAGTTGCATAATAAATGGCACAATCACTTCGGCCTGTTGACTTATCTTCCAGCAAAAGAAATAAACAGGGAAAAGTAGGAAAGTTAACTTATAAACCAATAAACTGTTATTGCACTTACGTTACTGTGGCCTGAGGCTTGCACGATGACTGCTGGACTCCTGTCTCCCAGAAGCTCAACTTGGAGGAAACAGAGAAATATTTACTTGCTAAATATACAGGACAACATGATCGCTTTAGGCACTGTGGTGTAACGTGCGTGCAGCTGATTCCAGTGGTATGCAATCTCCTCGTTGCCTTTTTTCCTCAGAACACTTTACAGAGCAGTTTTTAAGCCTCACCTAGCTCTGTCCGCAGGAACCTAGTAATTTTCTTGAGCAGAAGTGTCTGAGGTTGAAAGCTGCTCTGTCAGTGTTTACTAAAAGGTATCCAGAGTGGAAATGTAAATCTGTCAGAGCAGATCTTATGTATATTTAGGGTTGCCTGAGTTACCTCTTGTTAGAAACTTTAATGCTGGGTCATTAAGACTGCCTCCCCTCGCCTGCTGGTGCAGGCGTTGCTTTCTAAATATTGATGTAACAGCTTCCTCGCTGGGACGTGGTTTGCAGCCTGGCTGCTTCCATGGGATGAGTTCCTGTCTCCCGTCGCTGTTCTGGTGCACGTGTCCTCACACACGCGTGTGCACACACACCAGCTTCCAGCCAGACGTGTACAGCTCAGCTAAAGCCATTTGGTATTGTGCTGGAGAACATCCGTTCCTGCGGTCGCTCTGCTAGCTGCCTCCTCCATCTGTTCACAGCTAACTTATTTCTGCTGTACTGTGGTGGCAGTTGTACGTGCAATTCCCGCTGAGGTCTTGCAGTGCTATTAGCGTACCGTTTATTACTTCCTTATCTCTACAAAACCCCTGAATAACATATTAAGATCATGTTTGCCACTTTCACAGCTGCAGCCCTTTGGTTCTGCCATCCCGACTAGCGCATCGGGCTGTCTCCGCCTTTGTAATTCCTGATTGGTAAACCCCGAATTTACTGGGGACATTCAGAGTTTTCCTGTTATACTCTCAGATTTAGTTCCTTTCTTGGTATTTGAGGCTTCAAATCATAACTTCTTTTCTTGTGTAATATTGTGGTCTTCCACTGTGTTGGATGTGCTTCCAAACTTAATTTCATCAAGTATTGGTGCTCTCTGCTGATTTGCAGCAAGGCCATCAGTGAAGTTAGTTAGCAAGATGACTGTCTAGGCCTTTCCAAATAACCTCCATCCAGGGCAATATTTTCTTTAAATCATTTTGTTCTCATCTTCTCTTGGTCTAGTTTCCCGCCTTTTTAAAATCTTAGCTAGTCCCATCTTCACCGGCTGAATTCCCTGTGGTACAGTATTGAAGAAGGGGCAGTTATTTTAGTAAAGACAGACACCGGGTTAGTTTGCACAATGTGTCTTTGATAAACCTGCCTTATGTTTAATCCTGGTTTCCATTTATTGCTGTCTCTTTAATTATTCTTCCCTTCACAATACTTACAGCTTTGTCTGGTATGAGATAAAACTAATAAAACCCACAGCGATGTCTCCCCAGCCCTTTTTTAATAAAGGTACTGTATTTGCTGCTCTGTACCCAATACAATTCATGAACTGATGGATGGTTAAGAATATCTGATGTTGAACCTGTGTAAGATGTACTTGGCTATTCTTAATTGAGAACTAATTGCTATTTTTTTTGTATTCATGCATTGAACTTGTGGGTTTTGCTTCCTCCTTAGTTATGCCAGCTGTGTTACTGTACCTCTCTCTTGTTAGTTGTCCTGGCCTTTACGCTTTAGTTTTTCCCCCCAGCATCTGTATCTTAGATGAAAATGGAGGTATTTAGTCTTGGGGTCTCGGTTAAGTTTTTTGTGTACACACACCATGTGCTTGAACAGGAGAAGCCTGGATGTAGAACTCAAGGTGCATCTGTGAACTCGGGGAAGTCTGAGCCCAATTGTCTTGCTCCGGTTCTTCAAGGAGGTGGTGACAGCTGTAATTACTAGCTCAAATCATAAAACATCAAGAGCAAATACAAAGGGGGAAAGGTATCTTGAAAGTTGAGGTGAATGGTCTCCACCTGGGAGTGAGGGACAGCACAGGGAAAGGTCAGGTTTTCGCAGGATTTTGGTAAACAGAGCGAGCTCAGCTATTAATGGTTAATAGTGGCGAGAGGTTGCCAGGCTGTGACGTTTGTACAGTATGTCATCTTCTGAGACGAAATTCTTTTTGGTGTAATCTTTAAAATTTTGTGCTGTTCATTGTGAAAGTAGCTATAGCCCCAACCATGAAAAATGTTTTTCAAATAGAGGGTATTTTTTTTTGCCTCCGTAGAGCTGATATTTTTTTGGGAGACAGAAGGGAAGGAAAAGCATATCGCCTGCTGTGGGAAGGTGGATGGGAACGGATTAATGCGGAGTCACTTTTCCCTTGTTTAAATCTTGGTGTGGGGTTGTGCAGGGAAGGATCTGCCTGAGCAGAGAGAGGCAATGGTCAGTGCTGGGGTGATGCTCCAGTGCAGATGCTGGGAAGAACCTGACCCCATCGGTGTCGGACCTGCCCTGCCAGCAGTGTTTTTGTGTGAGCTGGGTGCTTCCTGCAGCACCTTTCTCTTGGGCTGGGAGAGGGGAATTGGAGGGGAGTCATCCCAGTGGGCCTTCTCCCTCTGGCCAGAACTTGTTACCTCCGAAGCTGGTGCCTGATCGGTGCCAGTCTGCACCACACTGCTCCCAGCAGGCTGGGCAAATACTGGCAAGTCCTTGTTTGATGATGTGCCTTTGAGTGTCTAGAGGTGCCCGAGGGGTAGAAGAGGAGAGTCTGTAGAGCGGTGGCTTCTGGTGAGAGGTGTGAGCTTTTTCTTGCTTAGTGTCAGCCCCGTGTTGGAAAGGCGTGGGCTCAGTGGTGGTTCTGCTGGGCGGCAGGTGGAAAAGCCCAAGTGCCAGGGCAGTGTACATGCCTTGAGAAGGGCTGTATCTGACAGCTGAAGACTGCTGAAAAAGGGGTTCCATCTGTGCCAGGCCTGGCACAGTCTGGTTTGAAAAGAAATACTGCCTGTGAGCACTGGTGGCTCATGTTGGCAGGTCCGAACCCTCTGGAAAGGGAGGTCTGCACTGGAGCAGGGCAAGTCTCCAGCTGTACATTCAAGTGCTGTGGAGCTGAGTGATCCAAGATCAAATACAGGTAGATAATTTATTCTCTGATTTAGGCAAGTATTAATTTCATCACACGCTTTGCTAAGCTGCCAGCTGAAGTTAACCGACTTGTTCTTACCCAGCAGAAGTAGAGCTGCTCAGTGTACTGGTGTTACTCTGAGGTGTATGCTTAGGAAAGGACATTTTTGGGATCTCTTACAAGTTTTCAGGTTTTGTCTATGCCCATGTTCCAATACTTTTGAATTTTCTGGAGTCTCCTGGAAAACAAAGCCTTCGGGGACTCACAAGCCCAAGGAGTGCTGATGGGTGTATTCTTGTATCTAGGTGTATTCTTGTATCCTTTCAGAGAAACTTCCCAGTCCATCCTAAGCTGTTCTCTCCCAGCAAGCTACAGCAGGGGCCAGATGTTCCTTTGAGCCCGTGATAAATCCCATACTGTGATTTGGTTTGAACAGCAGGATCTGAGCATGAGAGCTCCTCTGTGGGAGAAGAGGCTGAAGATCTGGTGTCTGTGGCACGTGCATTTGTTTTAATGGCTCCCTTGCTGAATAGCAGGTTCTCATTATTAATAGTCACCTGATCGGGTGGGACATTTCCTCCCTTTACAGTCAAACTTCCAGATGAAATACATGTTTCACCACAGGCCTTGCTGCAAGGCCAGTGAATGTGGAAGTAGGGTTTTTTTGGCTTGATTCTGAGGTTGTTTTCAGTTGTTTGAGCTGTAGCTCCCTGGTGCTGAGTGTTGCTGCTTTTGGGGTGGCTCCTTTGGACCTCTCCATCTTCTGAACAGCAGAAGGTCTGTCTCTGGAGTGAACGGAGCCACAAATGTTCCCTAATTTAGTGGTAGACGTGTTTTAAAGCTTAGGTAAGTTGCTGGTTTTGAGGGAGGCATGAATCTCGATGGCTAGTAGGGAGGCTGATGAATAACCCCACTGTGTGGTTACGGGGTCGAGGGTGTCTGTATCCCTGAGAGGTGCCACTGCACTCCTGGTTTCCATTCAATCTCCCTGAAGAAAGATGTGGTCATCTTAGACCTGGGCTGTTTCTAGTTTGGAAAGGCTCATACTTGGCTGATACTTCTGAGAAAGTAGTTGAACCTTAAGTTGTTGGGGGTTACTTACTAGCCAAGGGTTGTGGACCTGCTGGAGTCACACATGTAGGCTGGATACTGCCCTAAAAAGCCAGAAGCACATGATGTTTGTAAATCTGCATCAGTTCCCCGGCTGGTGAAGGGGCAGCCTGCATTCCCCAGTACTGGCCCTGGCGGGAAGGAGCTGGTCTGGGGCTGCTACAGGGGAGGGCAGAGCACCGCTCCATCCTGGCATCCCTCCCACACCGTTTCGGGAAGCTTTGCCTAGGTTCAGGTTCGGAAAGGGCCAGCTGAGCAGCCGCCTCCCCAGTGCAGAGAGGTGTAGCCTGTCCCCCGTTGTGGGCTCCATGTTGGACCACGAGGGACATGGGCAGAGTGTCGGGACACTGCGCCATCCCACCTCCCTCATGGAGCTCTGCAGTGCTCGCTGGTGCCGTGAGACAGGGAGGTGTGCGAGACAGCGAGGGGACAGAATGCTGTGCTGCGACACCCTGGACTTAAAAGTGGAAATGAGATTTGTCTTTTCTCCATGCTTTCATCTGAAGGAGACTTTAAACAAGAAGTAAATTAGTATAATGAATAATGGAAACTGAAATTAAGTAGATTATTATAATTGAAACATGTGAAAGAACACAAATCCTCCTAAAGCAGATGTCCTTCTCTTTAGGGATCTCCCAAACATGCTGCTGCAGTTGGCTGGAAGGCAGCAAGAGGTCAGAACCAAAAATACCTTTACCCCAAGGGTTCCTTTAGTCACATTCAGCACCTGCCACATGTGCAGGGCAGCACATGAATAACTAGGGTGGATGTTGAGAAGCTCCTCTGCGCGACCAGCAGTGGTGGGTTTGCTCTGGCAGTTTTTCCTGCTCTTCCTTTTAGCTTCATTTTCACTCTTTATTACTACTTTGCTAAAATGTTATTGCATTTATGGTCCATGATCTCTGGTACACAGGACCACCAGATGGTTGTCTCACTGTGTATTCTGATGCCTTCTGCCTTGCATTTTTCTGAAGTGGTTGTTCAGCAGCTTCCTTGTGTCTGGACCTCGTCATCTTTTAAAGCTGGTTGCTGTTCCTTGTGTTCCTTGCAGTGCACGCATGCCAGCTTCTGTCTTGTACCATGTCGCATTTCTGCAAGAAGCTCACAAAGCCAGTAGTGTTTGATACGTAGTCTGAGCTGTGGCTATGACGGGTCATTCTGGCAACTGCAGCTTATGATTAAAAAGAAAATCAGTCACTGTCAGCTTGGACCCCAGCACCAGTGATTTGACAGTCCACAATACATCAGCTTCTTCCTCATCAGAGGTTCTTAGACTCAGGACTGCCCCAAGGGTTGTCCTCTGACTCGGGCTGCTACCAGAAAGCTCATCTTATTTTATGACAAGTACAGCCAGCCACACGATTTCCCTGCCTGAAGAGGTTGCGGTGAGACCCAGGGGACCCTTGAATTCCAATCTTTGGTCAGGTCTTCAGGGTATCAGTGGGTGGCTTCAGAAGAAGACCAGAGGGTAAGACCTGCAATTATTGCTGCTGCGTGATCACACCCAGGAAATTCTCTTATATGCTTGCTCCCCTGGGGAATTCGGAGCCGGCACATTGGCTTTCGGGCAGGGCTAGGACTGCCTGTCACAGCCTTGAGCCTTGCAATTCAAGTGCAGGACAGTGGTTGCAGCTGAGATCGTCTCCCCCTTTTAGAAAAGGGAGCTGGCTTACAACTCTGCTTTTAGAGCATCAAACTTTGCATCTCGTGTGACCACTGTGAAGAGCAGCTGTTCCATGGTTGCTAGAGGTCTGCTGATGCTGCTCAGTACTTATCGCTGTGCAGACTCATGGAACTTCCTACAGCCCCGGTGGCATCAAGGGCATGTGCCTGTGTGTGGGGCAAGCAGGGGGGAAGCAGGGCATGCTGCTTTACCCAAATAACTAGCTGGTCAAAGATCCCCAAAAGTCCAATGTGTGCAGGTATGTTATGGATAACATGCGCCTCAGTGCAAAATACCGATAAGCTGATTTGTTTTCCAGAACTGTAGTCCTTGGAAAAAATGTAGTCACGCGGGGTTAGTTCTCATCTTCCTTCTCATTCCCACTTTCTGTGGTGTGTTAAAATTGGATTTTAATTGAGTATCTTGTTCCCAGCTGTACCTTTTAATGCTAGCATTTGCCGTTGCTACCAGAGATATTTAAAATAGGATGGAAGGTCATCCATAGGATTATCTATAGTGATGTGTGGCCGACATCAGGAAGTGATATAGGCAACAGGGTTAAGGAAATGCTATTTGCAATATGTCTTTAACTTATCACATCTCTTTAAGAGTTAGGGGCAAGGAAAAGATTCAATTGAGGTCTGAAGAGATACAGTGTATTGATGGGTACGTAGGTGCAGATTGCAGAGAGCCCAGGAAAGGCTCTTGCGTCATCTGTGGCAAGAGACGAGCTGTGTAGTCTACCAAATGCTACTGTCATGGGTTGGACAGATTTCAAAGATTTGACGGCTGGTTTTATGTCCCCTTGGAGCTGAAAGATCGAATGCAGGCTGGCTGGACTCCAGCTGCCTCCTGCTATGGTTTGGCTCATGGTATCACTGAGAAGGAAGGACCTGAATCAAATTGAGGATAAGGGGAAGGACATTTAGGATGAGCCTGATGATCAGAAAGTACCCGACGTCTGTAGGTTGGGGGAGGTACCAGCATGTCAGTAGAGGGCGTATGGGTTTGACCTTCCTGGAGAAATGGTTCCCAAGCAGCCAGCGTATCGCAGCTACCAAAGCAGATGTGCAGAAGGGGAAAGGAGCTCAGCTAATAGAGAAAAATTGCCAAGTGTTTTTGGTGCTGGAGGCTCAGGTTCAAGTTCAGCTTTTCTTTATGTTCATAATGGACTTGAGCAAACTGCTGGCCTTTCCTTCCTCAACTTGTCCGGAATGGAGCAGAGGTCCTGTGTTGTGAGGGTGTTCAGTGATGTCAAAGCCTTCGGAGCGGGCTGGGGCTCACCTGCAACTCCTGCTCGTGGGGCCGAGCAGTGCGTGCTGCTGCGGCTTTGCCCATGGCTGGGTTTGTACCGGCACAGCATGGGTATGGTGAGAGCTCACAGAGGGGGAGAAATATGGTGGGACTTTGCATGCATACTGTTTTAGCACTCTTGTTCTGTCTTTAACTAATGTATAGAGTAATGTAAAAGGGATATTAAAAAGGTAAAAAAGACAGTAAAATATACCTCACTTCATTTTGTTGTTTTGGTTTTTTTTTCATTTTTAGTTGGAAACCTATCTGTAAATTCCTCGGCATTTTAACAGGGACATATCTATAATAACCTGTGGCTTGAAGATCGTGTATTTCCTATTTTTATTGATAAACAGAGTGTACAGGCTTGTGAAAAAGTGCACAAACTACGTCTCAACCACCCTTCCAGACTGATCCTCTTGGATAGAGCTGATGAAGAGCTGCAGTCATTCAGCCTTTGATGCGCAGGAGGCCAGGCTGGATGATACAATGATTCCTTTAGGCCTTGCTTCCTGAAGGTATCTCCTTGTCCTCATTTACCCAAGCAGTTAAAACCTTGCCTGCAAGCAAATGGCAGGATGCCTGCTGCTTCTCCCTGCCTGGTAGGGAAGGCATGTGGGGAAGAGGAA
>NW_009646847.1:733582-741709 GCF_000708025.1 Charadrius vociferus
AGGAGAGAAGAGCGTTTGTAAATTAGAGACTTGTTTTGTAAATTAGTTCATTCTTTATCTGACTTGTGAAGCTGGTACCTCCACCTTGCGGCTAGGTGGAGGGAAGAGCAGGAGAAAGGAAGGAGCCATAGAAGGACGTCGTTGAAAGGAGACCGCCTGGGTGATGAGATGAAGCTTCCTGGGTGAGGTTTCTTGGCAGCCTCTCGATGTTAGGGATTTGGACCTGCTCGGCTGCAAGATCAAGGAATATTGCGAAACCTTCTCAGATTCCCACCAGTCTCTGGAAGGTCTTGCTGTGAAGTATCATCCTCTTAGTGGTTGTGTTACGGGGGAAGCTTTGGCTTTCAATCCAGTGCTGTGGCAGTTCTACTGTGCTTAGGGGGAGAGAACAGGAGAAGGAGGAAAATCTTCTCTAGGCTGAGTGTGTTTTGAGGTGGTTCAGGGGCATTTCTGCATGGGGCAGAGCCTGCCAGCCCACTGCTGGAGCGACCACGGTGCATTCCCTTGGCGGGTTGGGTCCTGCCAGCGTGTCGGGCAGGCTCAAGCACGGCGCCGACCGGCCTCAGCCCCTGCAGCTCTGGGTGACCACAGGCTGCCAGTGGGGTGTCGGGGGGCTCCGAGAGGAGTGTTGTAATGAAGAGCAATACCTTCCTGTAGTTTAAACTCTTTCTTTTCCCCCTTCTTTTCATGTTGTCTTTTCTATAAACCTTTGAAGAAAGCCTTCTTAATTAAGCCTTTCCCAATTGGGGTTTTGCTTTTGAAAGAAAAATTGCTTTGCATTTGGGGTTTTGCTTTTGAAAGAAAAATAAGGAACAACTTTCTCATTTAACATCTATTCTGGCTCTTTTTAACTCACTTGCTATTTAACATATTGAATTTTCTCTTAAACTTCTGCTCGTGTTGTCTTGTATGTTGCCCCCTTTTTGATCTCTGCAGAAAAATCATATTGCTGCTTTCTGTATTGTCGTTACTAACCCAGGCTTCTCTATGTGATGAGCAATTGGACTTTTTAAGTAGTGGGGTCTACTGATCCTGTCTGTACGGTAAAATTAAATCAGTTATTTTGTGGTGATTTTTCTTCTTAAAGCTCTTTGGAGCTCTGTACTGGGGTTGTTCTTCTCTTTGGTCTTTACACTTCAAAAATGAACTGTTGATTTCTGGAAAAAGTCGCATGTCTTCCCTGTTGCTCCTAGGAAGGTGCCTGAGCAGAGAAGTGTTCCTGAGCAGTTACTGCAGAGCAGCACATTCTACTGATGGTCTCCTTTAGACTCTCCTTGAAACTGGCCCAAGTCTTCCATGCTTGTTCCCGGCCTTCAAACCCCTCCAGTCCCCAGAACTGCAGCAATGGGCAGCTGGAGATGGGCAGGGTGACCTTGACCCCAGGTGCCTTGGCAAAGGCTCCGTTCGGAGCTAGCTCTGGTCCTCAGTCTCCTGGCAACATGGCTCCCATCTTCCAGGTGGTAGGAAGAAATGTTTTCTTCCCCTTCCTTCTTTTTTGTTGCTGCCTCTCATGCGGTGCTGGATACCCTCAGCCCTGGAGAAGGATCTCCTCTCCTCCACGCTCCAGCTCCTTTCTGTTACAGAGGATGTAAGAGAAAGCCCAGTCTGTTCTAGCCCTCCTGTTTAGAAAGCTCAAGGGATAATTTAGGCTTTTTTGTGTAATTGCTGGTGATTAAGTATGTCTGGTGTGGAGTGGGTGTGTCAGAATATCCACGAATGATCTATGGGATTTCAAGGATGAGGAAATAAAATCAAGCATGCAAATTCTGGTAAAGTACTGATTCTGCTCTCAGCATGGGCAGGACATGGTTAAAGTTGGACCAGTGTGCCCTTAGTTTTTGTGAGGAAACAGTTGGAGAGTAAATGTATCTTCATTGACTTGTAGTAATGAAGTTGTGAGTCTTGAAAAAGCTGCTCATTGTTCCAGACTATTTTATGACAGAGATTTTTATTTTTCTCCATTTAGTAAAGGTGACCTGTCTGACTTCTGCCACCTTCAGAAGTGTTGATCATGGTCATTGTACATATGTAGTGATCTTGTATTCTCCCTGTAGCACAGTGGTGCAGTGAGCAATTGAGTATGATTTAGGCATACTCAAGACAGTTTCATGTGTCTTTTCTATTTTGAACCTTGACAAAGAGAAAGAAATAAACTACCTTTAGAAGCAGAGACTCTATTTCAAGCCTCCTGTTCAGATTGCTTATGATGTAGAAGTGGGAGATACCTTGTGTCATTCTCTTCTAATTCCTTCCTTTGCTTACACTAATGTATACATTAGTTCAACAGGTTTGTTTCTTTCCCACCCAACAGTTTTCCTTATTTTGTTTATTTTGTTTTGTTTATTTTCCTTGTTTTGTTTATTTTTTTGTCTTTGAGAAATTCTTTAAAGGGTGAGAAATTATTTGTACTTTTACACGTCATTTCTATTTCACTTTTTCAACTGACGTTCTCATCAGCCAAAAAGGTTTTTGCATGCCATGTTGCATAGGTTTGTTTATGCAGCTGCCTCTCGTGTTGGGAGAGGTCAGCCTTTAGTCTAAGCTGTACTGGTCTGGGTCCTTTGGAGATCCCATAGAGTCATTTTCCATCACCGGGGCTGCTTTTACAAGGGAGCCCAGGTAATCCGCTTACCCTTCTACCGCACGTGTATGATGACTTTCCTATGGGACTCTCAGTTCCCTTTCTGCCAATCCAGGCCCAGTGCACATCTCTTTACTTGCTTTCCTTTTTGTTTTCTTAATTTTTCCCACCGTCCCAGCTGAGGTGTGGCTGCTGGGGATGCCTTTTAGAAAGCTGGTAAGTGGTCCATCCTTAAAATGCTGATCTTGTGGAGAATTTTTGTTGCTGTAGAAGCAGCAATTTAAGTGTTTTCAGTGGAAGAAGTTTGTGAGATCACTGAGACATTTCTGTATTGGATAATTAAACTGTAGATTTACAGCCAGGATTCAGTTCAAAAAGCACGCCAGGCTTTTTGTGTCGCCTTGGGAGAACACCTATGTTCGCTCCTGCTGCCACCATGGCTGTTCTGACTCTGGTGTCATGTGGCGCAGGCAGGTTTTGATGTGCACAGGCCACGTTGTCATCTTATCAGAGGGGAAACATTCAGCTGGATGGATCACAAACTCCACCAAGAACAGAATAAACCCCTGCACTTGTGAGGCTCTTTTTTAAGTTATCTTTCAGGGAAAGCATTGCCCTTTTGGAGGAGAGGTGTGGAGGAGGCTGCATTCAGACCTGGTTGCATGGGTGGGATTTATTTGATAGCTTAGCCCTGTTGTCTCTCTGTGGGGCTTCTCACCATTTGGCCTGGGCACGGAAAAGACAAAAGAAATGTTGCCTGAGAAGCTTTCTTTGTTCCCTCTGCCCGGGGAGCCTGACTGAGCCCTCACCTGTTGGAGAGCAGCCCCGTGTTTCTGGGGTTGGGAGCCAGCGCTGTCACCCCTGGGGCTCTTGGAGCACGTCCCAGCCTCCGTCTGTTCCAGTCTCCTCTCGCTCTGCCATGCACCTTCCCTTGCCTAGAGCTAAAACAAAGAGCCAAGAATTAATTGTTTTGTGTTTCCTTTCTTCCCCCTTGTTGCGTTGTGGTCTGATTGGTATCAGGGCTCATTGGACACTGGGAGCGTTCGCTTCCCCTTCTCCGGAGACAGATGTTGGAGAGCTGAGTAAATGCTTGAATACAAAGCGCGGGGATGGGCTGAGCCAGGCGGGGATCCTTCCATTTGTGTGCTTCCTCGACTCCCCATGGCATTGCAGTTGGCGGTAGTGGGGTCGTGGGGAGGAACGCTGATGCTCAGCATGGCTGATGCACGCTTACCTGCCAGGCTGCAGCGGCTTCGGCAGAGCAGGATGGAGTAACTGGTGTCAGGCTTTAGAGTGTTTTAGTCTTGCCATCCTTTGCTAGTTTGGGGCAGTGAAAATAGTGACATGCCTATCCTTATTGGATTGCAAGCGCTGGACTGAAAAAAAACCTGCTGTTCTTAAGTGTGGGTGCCCCACAGCATGGGTGGGGAGGGCAGGGGCTTAGAGCTGGGAGTTGGTGCTCGGAGCGGTCCGGCGGAGGTGGTGGAGCATATGCGCAGGACCCGGTGTGGCGCTGATGGACGTGGGCTCGGCTTCCCCCCAGTCTGGCTCTGCGGGGTCCCGTGGTCCTCTGGTTTCAAAAGAAGCCAATGGATCTTCTGGTGCTGGTATTTCTGTCCATTACCGCAAGCTACAAACTGTAGATAATATCCCACCTTTGTAGGTTAAGTAAACTTTCCCAGACATAAGGTGTAAACAAAGGTTAAATAAATAAATAAAGGTTATTTTGCACCTACCAAGCAATTTCACTGATGTGCAATTTAAGTCAGTGCTCAGAAAAGGGCTGCGAGGCAAGAAGAGAAAGTAGCTGTAAAGTCTGAGGAAGAGGAGAATGTGAAGGGCAGAGGAAACTGCGTGACTTAAAGGATTACAAATTTGAGTGGAAATGAAGATATTAGTGTTATTTAAGGCTTGTTATTCTGTAGGTGTTAGGATTGTTGACACGGTTCTGGAATACTCTCTCTAACACAAGTCTTGCATTCCAGAAACAAATCTGGATTGTGATAAATGCAGTGTTGTTGGGCAGCTTCTCTTCGTTGGAGCTTAACAAGATATGAAAAAACTGAGGGAAAGGACAAAACGTGCCTCTTGGACTCAGCAGACAGTGCAATTGTAACAGTGCAATGCAAGCATTTAACTGTGTTGGTAACTTCATTAGTTTTTCAGCTGTTCCTTTTACTTTTGGACTTTGTCATATATGTGAACTCCTGTAAAATTTTGGTCCCATAATCTGAGGAGTGGACTGGATTTGGGAAAGGTGAGGGGGGAGGTATCTTGGTCACCTTTCATTACGGGTTCCGCCCTCCTGGTGTGGGAGTAAGGCGCTGAGGGTGCGGGTTCCCAAAGGACTGCCCAAATCTCGCGTGCTTTGGGAGCAGCTCGATGGTAGAACATCAGCCCTGCTTGAGCTAGAGAGGGAGGCGATAGCTGTGGTTTTGATCAATGTTGACTGTAGAGTTTTAGAGCTTCATGGCTTGTTTCTAATTAAAGCTTTGGATCTGTTGACTCTGTGCTGTGCACCGGTGCTGGGGAGGTGGTGGGTGGCCCGTGGGACAGCCCTTTCCTGCGGCATCCTTCTGACATTTCACCTCTCGGTCTTTTAGCTTTCTTGAAAATGGTTGAGGCCGCCTCTCGGGGCTTTTTTTGTGGATGTTTCTCATTGCTGGGTTTTCAGAGAAGCGCTTGATCAGGATACCGTGTTTCTAGTAATTATGCTTCATATGGACCTATTTTCTTATGCATTTAATAGGGCTCTGTCTTTTCAGCTTGTACTTGGCCTGAACTCTTGAGCAAATTAAATTATGTCAGGGGCCTTCCACAAGTGAGATGGGCATTAAAATCTTTGATTTTTCTCAGGGCAATTATTGTGACCAGGTGAGGAAGAGGAGGCCGTTCAGTGAGTGATGCAGGGCAGAAGCGTTAAGACCCCTTCATTAGTAATGCTGAAGTTCAGTATTTCAAGTTCTTGACTTCAGTAGCCCGCTCATGCATGTCTCACATACAGGCCATTGGTTTACCTCCTCCAAATGTGTCAATAAGGCTTCAAGTTTGTGGGAATCATGACAGGCGTAATACGGAGAGGGTCGCAGGAATCCCGGGGTGACCTGCGGGCTTTGAGCAGTGCCTGAAGATACCCCTTCAAGGGAGTTTTGTTTAACCAGGTGGCTTGCCTTTTAGCTCTGCTGAGAAGCCATTTCTGAAGATGAGAAAAAAATTCCCTTCGTGCACCTTTCTAATTGTTCATTTAGGAGCAGAACTTTCCTCCAGCTGGGAGGGTTTAAGGCTGCTGTAAAGTGCTAATTAAAAGTAATAGTGATAATGAAAACAGATGTTTTCAAGAAGAGTAAGTGGTATTGGGGCACCAATCTGCTGTCCCTGCCTTCTCTGCAGGAGGAGTGCAAGCTGGTGTCCCCAGTGCTGCATTTCCAGGAGGACTGGGGAACAGGGCTGGATCCTGGGTGGCTCGTTCTGCTTTAACGAAGGGGGATGGTTCTTGGTAAAGCACAGAGGTGCAGTACAAAGCTTGCATCGCTTGGATGGAGCTGCCGCCTCTGATACATGTGCTGCCTTCCAGTGCTGAGCGTGGAGGGGTGGGTGCGTGAAGGTGGAGCTGGGTCGGTGCGCTGAGGCTGGGACCACCCTAAGCCTGGGACATTGACTAGCAGGCAGGCTGATGATGACCATGGGGTAGTCCGGCATCGATGGAGCCTTCAGACGCTGTTACAGGGATGATGAATGATGCTGTGGGCAATGAGCTGCAAGTATTGCTTGATTCACAGCAGAGTCAGTTGAGTACTTCACAGTCCTACATGTCCCACTGGCTTCCAATAGCTTGACTATCACTGCTGCAGTCATTCTGGGAGCAATGGGTTTTGTGGGGGTGGGGGGTGGGAATCCATCTCTTGGAGCTGTTTTATCCTTTTTTCTCAGCTGTATTTTATTAGGAACTGGGAAGATGCTGTTATTTAACTGAAATGGTTTTGAGTATTTTTTATTTTTTTAATACAAGCTGAACCTTCTGCACACAGGGTACGGTTGGTAGCAATCTTTTCTGGTGAGTCTTTGTTATCTAGGTCTACCATGGTTAGGAACTGCCGCTACTGTTACGGCAGTAATTACCATGCCTAGTATTAAAGCGGTTTACATGGGGAGCTTGGAGTTATTCAGCTAAGGTTAGTCTCTGGCTTAAGAGGCTTTCTGCGGTAGCTTTCTGAGCACAGAGGTATTAACAACACAGAAGACAGAGAAGACCACTTGAAATTTCATCGACCCTTTTTGGCTGCTGTGTTAGGGGTTTTTTTGTTTTGTGTTTAAAAGATTGATCTGTCTCTCCTGTTGCCTGGTCTTGCTGACTGTAAGTGGTGACCTTTCCAGGCCTTAGTGGGAAAGTGTGGGTGTCTGAAGGAAGGGCTGGCTGTTCAGTAGTCATCTTCAGGACCATTATTTGACTTGGCCTCTTGTGCTGTAGAAACAACCTTTCTCACTGCTAGAAAGTTGATATATTCTGTGGAGCTTTCTGTAGGTGGCTGGAGGATTTACTGTCTCATGTTTGTTACTTGTCCCTCCTTGGCTTCTTAAGCTGGTCAGGTGCTCTGTTCATTGTTGAAATGTACCCTATTTTCTTCCATTGTACGGAGGAGCAGAATAAAATTGTTTAAGAGTCTGAATAATTTTCTGGAATACTGTTCTAGTTCTAGAACAGGAGGGAAAAAAAAAAATAAATCCCAGTAAGGCTTCAGGGAAGTGCTTCCACCCTAGTGAGTACGGTCAGTGATGCTCAGCTCATCTCCCAGTGAGGACCCTGCAGGGCTCTGGCTCCGTGGACCGTGTCTCGCAGTGAGGTAGCTGTCGTGTAATGTTGGCGCTTTGCTTGCTGCGTGGCTGAGAAGTGTGCGTGAAACAAGAAGGCTTATGTATAGAGTTGAGCTGCGTATGTTAGTGCTTCAGATGGAGAAGTCAGCTTTGCAGAAGGGTTGTGGAGCTGAGGCTGGCTGTAAACGATAGTGGATTTTCTAGGAATGACAGAGGGTCCCTTGTCTTGGAGAATGTGATGTGCTGGTGCTTGGCACTGGCGGCAGTTGACTCTTCTGTTCCTTCTGGCCCTGACGGGAAGGGAAAGGTGGAGGCTGGCCCTTTCTCAGGGTGATAAGGAGGGAAGTCACCTCCCCCTTGCAAGATTTTAATAAGAAAGGATTTTTTTAATCTTGCCTATATTCAAAATTACTGATGAGAGTCTGAAAGAGCAGCCCCAGCCCTCCGAGAACTCTGTGGTGAGTTTCGTGAGGCTCTGCAGTCCATCACCACCGGTGTTTTGTAGTGAGAGCAGACAAGTTTTAGAAGCTCATGTCCAAAATCTTCAGCCTCTAAGGCAGCGGCTGTGTGGTGTGATGTATTCGCTCATCAGAGTGCCAGTTTCGATCACATTGTGAATTCCATCATTAACCTTTTAACTGCTCTGCAAGCGAGCTGGGGTGGTAAAACAGCGACCTCATCACTTTCCTTTGATACTGATGTGCACAGGAAGGACCAGCCTGGAAAACAGGGGA
>NW_009646847.1:741751-742311 GCF_000708025.1 Charadrius vociferus
TTTTTCGCCCTGAAGAAGAGCTTGGCTTGAGAATCCTTCACTGACTATGCCCTTGGAGGAAGTGGCAACTTTGTAAAGTGGGTGAGGCACCAGGGAATGGGGGGACTGGGCAGCAGGCACCAGGGAGGTCATTTGGACGCTGATGAGAGAAGGCACGAAGAGGAAGAAAGGGCATTAGTCAGAAGCACCATCTATGGTCTAATCCAGGTTGAAGCCAGACCATAGTAAGATTGCTTTGACTGGTCTAAAGTTTATTTTGCAAATGTCAACTGTGATTACTTGGAGAAAGTGACCCAGACTGCATGAAAGCAGCCAGCCAAAACGGTGGAGTTTGCACTGGGTACTGCCTGCAGTCTGTAGCATATGGTCCTTCGGGTTAATACTGAGATGAAGCTGTCAGAGCCTTGTCCGTAGTGGGAGATAATGGGACCCATACTCCATAATTGGTGCCTGTAGAGCGCTGACAGAACCCTGGAGCTTCAGCCCTTGTTAAGCTCATTTTCAGCTGTCATTTGGCAGTGGTGGCAACGTGGAGCCCAGTTATGTTATAGTTTCCATTC
>NW_009646847.1:742385-753188 GCF_000708025.1 Charadrius vociferus
CTGCTCCTGCTGATGGAGAAGTAATAGATGCTTCTGCCAGAGTAGCTATAATCTGACAGTTTATGTTTTGCTTATCTTCTGAAGGCCAGTTGATGCCTGTTACTGCGTTTAATTCAAGAGGAACTTTTTGGTATTTGAAGCTACTTCAGAATTAAAACGTTGCCTTGCTTTATGCTGGTAGATCAGTTGCTCATCTTGCAGGCACCCGGTGGCAGGCTGACAAGCCACTGTGTGTCACCTGTTCTGAGGTACGGCCTGCATGCACCTATACCCAGTGGTACACAGAGGTGGATCTCCGAAACCAAGAAAGAAGTCTTAATGCGCTGTGCAATAACTTAGGCCCTGAAGGGAAAAATTCTGTTAAACCTTCTAGAAAGGATTAAAACTGTAGAAAGTCCAGAGTAGGGAAAAAAGCAATTGAAGTAACTGAAGAAAATGTTTTGGAGTGGGAGGTTAAGTAGTTTTGATTTTCAGCTGATCGGAACGAGGATCCAGAACTGAAGTTACAAGTTTTGGTATTTGAGCTCTTGCTTCCCTGGAAGGGGATGCTCCAGCGAAAGGTGAGCATGGGGGCGTGTGTAAGAGTGAGACCACGCTATGGGGTGCACGTGTGATAAATAGTCCCTGAACTATGTCTAGTCATGTGACCTTCTCCATCCAAGCAGTAGCTTGGAGGTGAAGGTGGCTCAGGGTTATGGCTTTGGCACAGCCGAGTGTGGTGGACTCCCACCAAGGTTCAGAGGGGCTTCAGACAGAAGATTATGCCCTGGCAATTCTTATTTTTGTAAAAAGCTCCAGACAGCACTAGGAGCATCTTGCAGGCACCCTGCAATTATCATAATAAACAGTTTTATCATCTGCTTGGCAATCAATAACGTGGTTTATGCTGCTTTAGTATCTCACTGGTATTGATTACCTTAACAACTGTGCTGCGGTCAGCTTCTGTTAACCCATGCTCTACTGATGGGGCTCGTCTGTCCTGCTGCAGAAGGCAAAGGACCTGACATTCAACCTAGGCACATGCAGAAATTAACAGCAGGACAGGTCAAACCCAACTTTTAATCAGAGAGGCTTGATGGGAGGATTTTGATCCAGGAGCATGGAATTGAGTGCATATTCTGTGTACGTGGCATTTTAAAAAAGAAAGATTGAAATGTGATTCTCAGTTTGAGCTCAAATGAGTTTGGGCTTGTAACAATGTTGTGTAGTGCTGTCAGAAGGGGTTTCCCCCAAGGAGGGCATGCCCCAAGCCCTCTGCCCTCGAAGGAGGGAGGCTGCTCCCTCTGTGGCAAAGTTTGTAATGCTTTACCGGGGACCTGGGCTCCGAATGGGACTGGCATGGGAGCATCCACTGGACATCCCCTCAGGTTCTTCCGGCTCTGCTGGGGCTACCTGAGAAGTGGCTGATGCACTGGTGCCAGCGCATCTCACCCCTGCCTGGCCTGTGAGAGCAAGGGCTGTGGCTGTGGCATCCGGCACGTGCTGTGAAACTCCACTGAGCCCCCGGCAGCCGGCCACGCTGAGCTGGGGGAGTCGAATGCTGCTGCCTGTACCAAAGACTTTGTCTCAGCTAAGTGAGCCCTTGGGGGTATTTTGACAGCATTGCCTCCGCTTCCGGCAGAGCAGTCAGCGATTAAGAATATCAGGTTAGTAGCTTACTCCATTTTGGGAGGAAGAAAGATGACTCTCTATGTCAGCATCCAGATGGGACTTTAAGGAAAGATGGGACTTTCTGGGATTTGGGTGTACCTAGATAGGTGGGTCTCGTGGCCCGGTATTTCTCCTAATGGAATTTCCCATCATTTACTGCCCTGCTGATTTCTGATCAATGAAAATAAAATTGCATTGCCTCCTGAGAGGCTCCACGTATGGCTACAGCCTCCAGCTGTGTCAGTTCCGGTAAGATAATCTCATCAGGCGTGCAAGAGGGTAATAGGAAATAAAAATAAAACCCACAATTAGCAAGAGGCCAAGCAGCAGAGTAACGCTTTCAGTCCTGGAGGTCTGGAGAAGTGTGTGTAGCAACTTCCTTCCCTGTCTCTGTCTCTGAAGGTGCCTGCATCCCTCCCAGGTGTGCCACAGCGTAGTCCTAGCTGAGTTCGGGAGTCTGTACAGATCCACTGGGCACATGCTTTGAAACCCGTATTTATCTGAATCTGTGTCAGCTCTCCCTTGTGAGATGGTTAAACTTTCACAAGAGATGTGTTTGTTCTAAAGTGTATCAGGGATGTAGCAGCTGATAGAGTGGCTGCATGCTGTGGACTAGGAGAGCATGAACTTGAGACTTTGAGCCGTCGGGCAACATGCAGTTATTGACTCCTCTTCGTTGCTGCAATCAGAAGGGTTTATTTTGACCAGATAAAGGAAATACTTAAACTGTACCTGAAGTCTAGAGCAGGCACTGTTTTGGTAGCAGATGAGTCTGCAGATGCTCTGTTTATGGGAACGTGGGACCTCTTGGATCTGCTAAAAGTTTGCCTAAAAGGCACTCCAAATGGGAGGGTTTCCCAGTAATACTGGCAAGTTTCCCGACCTGTTTTAGGCTTCTGGGTTTTTTAGGTTGTCTTCCAGTGACAAAACTGTGACTGATAAAATTTACTCCATACCAAAACACTAATAGTCGATCTGAGCACACATCCTGGTGACCTTTGCAATGGGGCTTTGCAACACCAGTGCGTAATTCAGAACTAACACATCAGACAGCCGCGGTGTTTGTCTAAGTATCAAGCAGAATGGTTACTGAGTGACCTAATGCTGCTGAGCCTGCTCTCCTTGTCCAAAGCATCGGCTTTCCCAAAGGGTGGGAAAGAGCGACTGAGCCCAGGACCAGGCAGCGTGTCTGTTTCCTAACAAGGACTGGATCTGAGCCCTGGCAGAGGAGATCTACATGACTTATGAATCTAACTCTTCCCCTCTGCTTGGCCCTTGACACTAGTCTGGAACGCACATGTTGTTTGGGTAAATCAGTAGAAAGGAAAAACGTTGGCAGGACTTCTTCCCTAGGCATGCGAGCCTGCATGTGAAGAGCATTGCTCAGAGAACACAGTCTAGCAGTGGAGCATTAGCTCTTCAGGCTGGACCATCTAAGGTTGGCTGGGTCTGCTCCTGAAGGCACATCGCAGGGCCGGTTGAAGTTTAGCGGTGGTAGTTTGTAAGAGTTGGGTCTCAGAGTGCAAATGCCTCGAGTGTTTCTGACTGGGTGGGGTTGCCCAGTGTCTCGAGTAACTGGAAGATGGGGGGTGGATGAACCATCAGCAGAGCCTCAAAAGCCAGCTGGGATCCCTGACTTTCAGGAGCTGCTGCTGTGGTTTGTGTCCTATAGTCTTGCTATATAAATGCTGCACTTTGTTCTTGAATTCAGGAACAGTACTCAGGTGATTCCTATATCATCTTTGATATGTTTATATGTGTCTTTACGGTGTTTGAAACCCAGGACAATTCTCCTTAACAAGCATCTCTGGGGGTTAGATGGGTGTCGGTGTTGCCTAGTGCGAGGTCTTACGTCCGTAACTACTTTTTGTAGCAGGGACCAGGTGGCCCAAATGGAGTTGTGGCAGTTCTTACTGGTACAAGCTACTGGACAGGCTGCTAAGGTAAAGATGAAGGAGGGGGAAAGGGTAAGGTTCAGACTGTGGCAAAAGGGAGAAATAGCGAGGCCATCTTCCCGAGGCACTGAGGGAGGGGCGGACTTAGGGGACCTCGGAGTCCATGCGATGGAGTGAGGCAGTTTGTCCTCGAGAGCTCTTTGGTTAGGTTTGGAGTTAGGTCAACAACAGTGCACTGAAAATGCAAACCAGATGCAAATGTAGTTATTTATGCAGCAACATAGGATGGAAGCAGCATCTGACAAGAAATGTTGAGTTTTTAGAGCACAGGGGTGAGTTGCGCAACAGGAGAATCATGGAATGTGTGATGTTTTGAAACAAACCAATGTGGAAACAAAATCTGAAACTTCTGTGGTGTCCTACACAAGCGGAGAGTTTTGTGCAGGACCTGAAAACAAGCTCCATGTCCTGGGAGCTTGTAAATGCCATGGCACTTATGAACTAAGCAAGTGCTTTGCTTTGTTTTGTAGAGAGAAATGCAACTTAAGCTAGTTTACCTCTGCTACAAAATACTTTCAGTGCAAAGAGTCTCTCTGGAGGAATAAACGCTCTTTTCCCCAGCTGCTCACTTTAAAACCCTCTGGCACTCCTCTGGATTACTCTGTTCTCAATGGCAGCGGGTTGATGATTATATAAATATTTTCGTGTGTAGTACAGTAGCTGGCTCAAGGGGATCAGCAAACTTGGAATAATAGTTCATAACAAAATGTTTTCTGAAAAGCTGCCTGAATCTTGTAGTACTCTCATTGGCTCAATTTTAGGAAGGACAGAGGAAAAAGTGTGGATAATGTAGAAGGTTCACCTTTTCAAGGAGACCCTTTCTCTTAAGTTTTGTGCCAAGTGCTTGAGCCCTACAGCTTTCAGTCCTGTTTTGTTCAGCGTTTCCTTTGCTTCCTGCTGCTTGAAAAGCTGTTTATGCTAATGATCCTGTGAAGATCTGAGGAACTGGCTGTGCCTATGCATGTGAGCCTGTGTGTAAGAGAGCACTTGCATTTTCTGTCCTGTTAATGAGCGTGCGCAGTGCAGCACTTGTTTGTGTTGTCAGCATGCCAGTTCTGGAGCACTGTCGGCTGCCAAAGGCAAGCCCTCCATGTGGTTGTCTTCATGCTGGGAGAAGACCGTCCTGTCCTTTTGAGGTGCCTGATGGATCTTTCCGTTCTGTAGACCACTGTGTGCTACCTCATCCTCTTCTGGGACCTCGTGCCCTTCAAGACCCATTGGCTAGAATCCCTCAGAAGGGAGAACACGCACTGTTCACAGGGGCTTCCACAGAGGCATGCGAGTTCTTGATTTTGCCAGGATAGCAAACAGGTTCACAAGGACTTGCAGCCCCGGGACTCTTGTCAGTGGTGTTGAAACCCATGGGTCAGTGTTGGCTGGATCCTTCTTCCACCAGCGAGAAGGTCTGGCTTGTTAATTCCAATCCTGGTGCAGTGATGTTGGATGTGGCCATGTGCCCAGCTAGAAACAACAGTCTGGTGCTGAGCAGTGTCTGCAGAGAAACTCTAGAAGTCCAAACTTGAGCTTGAGCTTTTGGTTGGTAAAGCCTAACTGCAGAAGAGGAAGAAGGCTAGATGTAGAGGTTGTTCAGGATTTGGCAAGACTGATGCTAGGTTATGAATACTCAGCAAACCACGTTTGTTGATGAGGCAACTCCACTGTGATCAGGTGTGTGCCAAAACACAACTTGGTCTTGCTTGGAAAGGTGCAAGATGTGACTTGCTATGTGAAAGAGGAAAATTAGTTCATAATTTCTTCTTTAAAATGTTGAACTTGGCAAATAAATAGCAGTATTTTCAGGGTTTTTTTTGGTTAGGAATTGCATGAGAGGAGTCCCAAGACACTGATACTGTAAAGTGTTGATGGAGACCCCCAACTAGAAGTCATTCTTCAAGCTGTGCATCTGCATTCACTATTATGTTTAGGTTTTGGCTCAGAAGTACTATTTTATCCTAACATTTCAAGTCCCGTTGCAGAATCTTCAACGCTTCCCTTAGGCTGGCAGGTATCCTTACTACTTTCTGGCACCGTAATGAATGGGAGAGAGCTGGAATCTGTATCTTCTGTTTGAGTTAGAAGATAAAAGCATTTTATGAAACTGGGAATTGAAACCGTCTCTGTATTGCTACCAAGGTTGAATATCCAGCCCTTGTTGCTTAGGAAATTTTAAAAGATCTTTCTATTCTAGGAAGTGACTTTCCACATATTTGTGTGATAACAGCTGATGTATAAATCTCATAAATTGACAACATGCTCATGCAACCTTATTTTACCCTCTTATGTGACCATCCTGCTTACGAAGTGAGGCAGTGTGTGATCGTGTAATTAAAGACAGTATCATAATGCATATGCATAAAGGAGCAAAATTAAAGTTGCTTTGGCAACATACATTCTGTTCTTCCTTAATTTTTGAATTCTGGATCCTAGGTAATGATTTTTATCATGTCTTTTCCATACGCGATTTCCTAAGTGTTATGAGAGTGCTTTGAAGCATGCCGGGTGTGGGGAAGCGACACAGAAAGCTTTGATGCTCCGGGTTCGTTGTCACCGCTCCAGATGGACATGGTAATTCCTTGCATCCCCCCCTTCCTGAACTTCCTGTTCTTGGGAGCTTTGAACATGCATTTGAACATGCATCCTAAGCATTATGAATTTTACTTGACTCCTCAGTCACCTTTGCCTAGTTTTTAGGCTGGAACGAGTGTCATCGAGTGCCATTCCTGAGACAGGAGCTTCTTGGCTGACCTGAGCATTAGCATTTGCCAGGCTCTGTCCTTCTGAGGACCTTGTGAAAGGCCAAACTGAGAGTTTAAGGAGGGATGTGCTCAGGGCATCTAAGCCCGCCTTTATTCCTTATGCTGTCTTTGTCCTCTTCCTTCTGAACCTTTCTGCTTCCACTCTGAGTCACCAGCACCTGTGCTGGAGCTAATCTAGGGTAGTCTCTCAGCCTGTATTTATGGTATTGATTTATAGAGCGTCTGTTGGCACAACAGGTAGGTGTGTATTTACAAAGTTGAGAGGCCGTTGTGCAGTTTTCTCCAACAGGAACCACTCAAGTTCAGATGCTGACTGTGAGCGTTTGTGTGAGCCATGTCTTCTGTGGAGCCATGGCAGAAAGCTTAAGAGCTGGCTGGAGTTTGAGCCTCTGCTGCTTTGCCAGCTTGCCAGGATGCTCTGACGGAGCAGACCCTGCTCATTACAGGGTTGAGCACTTCTCTCCACCATGCGGCTGTGGGAATAGGCAGGGGGAGGGGTGCCTCGCTGGGTATCTTCCAGGGTAATGGCCATGGATGTAATGCATCTGCTTGTATCTTTTCCCTGTCCTCAGCACCCTTTTTTTCATGGTGCCATGTGGGTCATTAGCTGAGGGAACAGTTTCTCACTGTCTCTTTCTCCTTTTGTTTTCCTCCTTCCTCATTGCTTCCAGTCTTGGTTTACTGCCAAACAGCCTCTTGTGAAAGGGCCGCCTAATTAACCCTGTGCTAATTAACAATTTAAAATTACACAGCACGGCTGTTCATATTTAATTCTCGGGAAGCCTGGGCAACAGCAGGAACCCCCTCCTCCCTCCCGCTCCCGTCCCTGCCGCCGCATGTCCCTGGGGGGGAAGCAGCCTGGTGTCGCGGGCCTGGGGCTGCCCCGGGAGCCCGCAGCTTGCTGGGGGGGCGGAGGGTATAGATTTAGCACCAGCCGCTCCTCGGCATTGGAAGCGTTGCTGTAAGATGGCACGTCTGCCCCTGTGAGGATGGGACCGGGGGCTGTACAGAGGTGATGGGGAGCGACGCTGGGATTGACTCCACTTGTATTCTGGACAGAGCGTGGCTGCAAACCGCCAGCCATGGTTAGTAGAAACTTTGGATGAAAGCATGGGGCACACACTGCAGTGCTTTTGTTTGCGCTGTGCTGTCCGGCATCGCTCAGCTCTGCACCGCCATGGCTGCTGCTCCTGCCCTGATGGAGCACTCCCTGCCCCGTGGGGCCCGCACTCCTCCAGCTGGGTCCCAAATCTGCTTGGAGGGTCTGCAAGATGCAGTGATGCTGCGGGGAAGGAGCAGGGACTTGGGAGGGAGGCACAGTGGGCATGGTGGTGGGAGCAGCGGTAGGATGCGAGGCCAGAGAAGGGACCGGGGAGAACTCTTCCCTGGCACTGGGGCGGTGGGAGCGCAGGGAGTCTCCAGCGCTCAGGCTGTTCTCTCTGTAACTGGAGTTCATTGATTTTACGGGAAACCATGTTTACAGACAGAGTGCTGATCGACCTGACGAGTTGACTTCTGCCTCCTTAAGTAAGAACTACCTTTTCTTATTGACTGGCTGATAAACAGAGCAGAGGGGGTGGAGGGTAGGGAGAGGATGGGAGGTGTGGAGCGCACAGTGGTTGGTCTGTCCTCGCAAGCTCTCCTTGTCCTGTGCGGGTCACATAGGGGTGGTCTGGGGTGGAGGAAGGTGCAGGACCCGTAATAGCAGACAAATAACTACATTGTGCTTCTGCTTAAAGTCTGGTTTGCTTTAATGAGGAATTGCTCCTTTCAGCTTAAAGGGATGATATCTGCAGTTCCTGTGCGAATAGAAACAAATATTTCTGTGCCTCTTGTTCCCTGAGCATCGTTTGTCAGGAGTAGCACTGGTGATGAACTGAATGGGCAAGAGAAGCTTGGGTTTGCATAGGGGCTTGGCCTGTGTCCAGGGGCTTTGGCAGGCCATGTTTCGGCTGTGGGGTTTCCCACCTGCCCTGGAAGGGCTCCTCCATGTTGGGGAAAGGGAGAGGAGAGAAGATTCCTTTGGAGTAGCGCCTCCTGAGCTGGTTAACTTGGAGTGCGTGGGGGGAGAGATGTTAAAGCAACCCAAGGCAGAAAAGCCCACCAATTAATTGGTAAGCGCTTGCAGGTTTGCCTGGCCTGGCCTGGCGGGGAGAAGAGATTGGCTTTCTTGTCAATAAACAAGTCCCCAGTGCAGCATCAAAGCCGCAGTCCTTTATCAATCGCGGCCTCCTCTTCCCGCATGTTCCTGTAACTTACCAAGCATTTATTACATTGATTTTACAATCAGGCTGTTAACCCTCCCGCCCCATCAGCCCTGCTAACCCTTTTGGCCCAACTGTCAGTCAGGCATTGTCCTGCCAATCAAGAGTTCTTGATAATGGAGATGCTCAGATTCGTGCTGTATCTCATCTAGACATGTTTCCTGGGGAGCTGGCTGTGCTGCCAAACAGAATGCTTTTTGTCTAAAAACATTTGTGGGGTGCCATCGTTCCACATTGCATTTTGAAGTCTGCGTAGATGTTCCCAAAACTTTTCTTGGCAGAAGTACAAGGCTTATGGAGTTTCTTCTGTTACTCATTTTTTTTCACCCAATATGAATTTGGTTTGGTTTAATTTGGATTGCATTTGTCAATGCAAAAAGTAGCAGTGAGGGGGAGAGAGTATGTCGTGTTGTGGGAAGGTGAATATGCAGCTTCAATGCAGAAGGATCTGGGATCAATTTAAAGAAAACACACACTTAAGGACAAATGTTCAGTGGGAGAGAGCTGTTGTAAATGAGAGCTGTTATGATGCAGTGTTAAAGTGTCATTTTAGCTAAGGTAAGCAAAGCTGGCTGATTAAGAAGACCGAGCCTTTTGGCAACAGGATTATGGTACTCTTCTTTCTTATTCCATTCAGTGCACCAGGATATTTTTATTGCAGATCAAATCACTATTTATTCCCAGTTCAACCACAAAGACAGCTGTGTATGGCATAGGCTCCAAGGAAAGTGAGGACTGGAAATGATGTAAGGCGATATTGTGTATGAACACTTTGGATCATTACACTGTTGTGCTCCCGTGTCCTTCTGTAGGCATCTGTGCCACACTTTGAGAAATGTTACTTTCTGCCTTCGTGGGTAGTTGTAAATAGTTTTTCTCAAGTTTCACCAGAAGTAAAATAGGACAAAAACACCTGTCCAGATACCTTCAAACAGGTATGTCCACGATCCCAATCTGATGGTGAGCAGCATGAGAGACGTTTGACTTGCTTTTGTCCTGTTCCACTTCTGCTTCCCATGGCCCAGGAGCAGTGTTTGGGTGTAGGGGAGCATTATCACTGATGCAGGGGTGAGGACAGACAGAAGACACATCCCTCTGCTCCCTCTAACTGCTGGAGTGCTTTCTGGTAGCAGTGGGGAGAGCTTTTTCTTTCCTTTGCGGTGGGAGGCTCGCCAGGGCAGGGGAAAGGGCATCAGAAGCCATAAAGTAACTACTAGGCAAAAGCATTTAGGGCTGATGTTCCCAAAGTGTGCAGGAGCAACACCCAAAAGGAATGGCAGTATTTGGAGGATAAGGGAGAGACATTCACTTCTCATCTAGAGGGATCATATCTATTCTAACATACTGTTATTAATGTTAGTGTATAATATCACAGTAATTATAAATTTCCATTGTTGTGGATGAAGAGGCGCTTGAAAAAAGTGAAGGCGTATAAACGTATGTGCATCTGACTTGCATGTAAGTACATATATCTCTCATTACGTATACATAATTACGTAGGAAACAGTATAAAGGGAAATTATGAACACATAAGGCAAATTAGAAAAAGTATGGATGGCTTCATATAGGAAGGGAAAATAAACTGGTAGGTAATGAAATCAGGAAAAAAAGAGGTAACGTTGAATGTTGCTCCATTTTCTTTTTTGCTTGAACGAATTCAGGTACTTCATCCAGTGCTGCTGTAGTGTGTCACCAGCTTTGCAACTGATCAGGTCTTCTCTGGCAAATTTGCAGTTCTCCTCATACTTTTTCTTCTCTTTCCCCAGTGTTTGAAGTACTAGTTGCATGTCTGTGCAACAGCGAGTCCCCTGGCGCTGGCACAGTTGCATGCAGTGTGTGCGGGGCAGGTGGATGCGTGGGGGAAAGGGTTGTTGTCTGCGTTACAGGCACGCTGCTCTGCAGGACCTTGCAAGGGTCTTCCGTGTCTCATGGACTCAAATCAAGCTAGAGCGCACTGGAAACACTTTCAAACAATGATTATAATATTTAAAGTTTAGATAGCAGTGTAGGTTGTCAAAACACTAATAGTCTCTGTTGAAGGAGACCGAGGGTGGCAGCAGGCTGCTAACATAACTGGAGCCTTTGAAGGGAGAGACCTTAAACCCGCTAGGTGTCAACTGGTATGTACACAAGTCTGCTGTGTGCAAATGGGGGAGGGGGGGGTGAGGGGGTGGGCAG
>NW_009646847.1:753406-753830 GCF_000708025.1 Charadrius vociferus
GTTGATTGCCAAAGTCGGGGGGGGTGAAAGGGGGGGGGGGGGGGGGGGGGGGGGGGGGGGGGTGAGGGGGTGGGCACGTGGAATCCTGACTAATAGTCTGGTCTAGCCAGAGCTCCCGCACTGTGCACTGCTTGGAGTATCTCAGGAGCTGAAGCGGCAACTACCTGGAAGATGCTCAGGTGAGAACAGCTTTGAGAAAGCTGTGGTAAAGGAAGGAGGTTTAAAGAAAGACTTAAAATAATTTGTATAATTTTAAATGTGTTATTTAGAGTGGATCCCACTGAGTCAGCTTAAGAGTAACAGCATATTGTTAAAATAAACCTGCCCTGCCCCCAAACCCTTATACTGAGTATCAGCAAAAACTCTCCCCAAGCCATGTATTCAGTTTTGGAATAGTCTGACAAGCAGAGGGGTGCTTGTGTTT
>NW_009646847.1:753885-755090 GCF_000708025.1 Charadrius vociferus
GAGTCTTTCGTTGTCTCTCAATTTACAGATTGTAAAAACATGGAGCAGTTGTCCTCTATCTGTACAGGTTCTCCTCAGTTTTTTTTCTATGGATGTTTTGTATCTGTATATCCGAGAAAAGCTGTGGACCACAGGTTAAAAATCACTTTTACAGATGAGGTAATAGTGCTTTAATTTCTGATGGTGTTTCCTCCCATGTGGCTTGCGCAGGAGCTCTCTATAGGAAGCAGACTACAGAAACGCTTCTTTGCAGACGGGATTCTTGGTAGGTTTGCAGCTGAACTGGTAATCTCCTGCTGATTTGTGGTCTGCATGACAATGCTCCGGCTCTTAACGGTAACGCTACCTAATCTCAGAGGTCTGTAACCTCTAGAAAGGCACATCCTGCCGAACTGGCTCTGCTAGGATGAAGTTTAAGAGACGCTGGCAGAACGAAGCAAACAGGGTAGAGGTGGCTGGGAGCCATGGATGTCAGCCATACCCAGCAGCCCATGCTCGCCAGCTGCCTGGCGGTCAGTGGGAGTTCTCCAGGTCGCATTGTATTTGGTGGAATAGAACTAGTAGGAAAGATGTCCTTCCTTCTCCTCTAGGACCTGCATCGGCCATTTGCCTCTGGGGGTGATAGGAAGCCATCTGTGTGCAGAGGCTGTGCCCTGCAGGATCTCTGGGAGCTTCCTGGCGCGTGGTGGGCTGACCGCTTTCCGATCCCCAGGACGGACTTTTGTCAGATCTGGAATTTCCTGTTTGGTTTCCCTCCTGACGTCTCTCCGTTTAAACTCTGTCCAGAACACAGCAATTAAATCTCCTGTGCATACCAAACGCTGTTACTCCGAAATCTCTGTGAGTTGCTCTGGGTCTCATGGTCTGCTGTGGAGATGCACGTGTGGTAGCTCTGGTTCTGTGCTCCCTGAACTGCTAACAGAAGGGAATTGCCCGAAAATAACAGCATCTGGCTTAGGAAGCCACAGAGTAACAATTTTTGCAAAGTTTCAAAGCTCCAGCACTGTTCTGTTTTAGAGTCTTAACTTGGTTTTCATCAAGAGCTTTTCTGTTACGTGTTCATTTTTTTGTTTGTTTTCTGAAGATCTAAGGCTTTGGGGGGAGGCGGTGCAGGTTACACAATCTTCCTGCCCCCCTTCAGGGAAGTTCTTGGGGGAGTTTTTCCCCATCTTCCCCATCCCTTCGATTTGCCTCTTGCATTCCTG
>NW_009646847.1:755572-757591 GCF_000708025.1 Charadrius vociferus
TGGAGCACCGCTGCGCCGGCGCCCGCCCGCCCCCGCCGCTGAGGGGGGAGAGCGGGAGCGAGAGCAGCGAGGACGGGGAGGAGGAGAGCGACGTGGAGAACCTGGCCGGCGAGATCGTCTACCAGCCCGACGGCTCGGCCTACATCGTGGAGAGCCTCAGCCAGCTGGTGCAGAGCGGGGGTGCCTGCGGCAGCGGGGCTCTCCCCTCGCTGCTCCCGAACTCTCTGCCCAAGCAGGGAGAGCCCTCCACCGCCGCTCCTGTCTACCCACAGATCATCAACACCTTCCACATAGCCTCATCCTTCGGGAAGTGGTTTGAGGGCTCAGACCAGGCCTTCCCGAATACCTCAGCCCTGGCGGGCATCAGCCCCGTCCTGCACAGCTTCCGCGTCTTCGATGTGCGACACAAAAGCAACAAGGATTACCTGAACAGCGACGGTTCTGCCAAAAGCTCCTGCGTATCCAAAGATGTTCCCAACAATGTGGACCTGTCCAAATTCGATGGCTTTGTGCTCTACGGGAAGAGGAAGCCCATCCTGATGTGTTTCTTGTGCAAGCTCTCCTTTGGGTATGTCCGCTCGTTCGTGACCCACGCGGTGCACGACCACCGAATGACTCTGAGTGAGGAGGAGCGGAAAATTCTTAGCAATAAGAACATCTCCGCTATCATCCAAGGGATAGGCAAAGACAAGGAACCCCTTGTCAGCTTTCTGGAACCAAAAAACAAAACCTTTCAGCACCCTCTCGTTTCCGCAGCTAACCTCATAGGCCCTGGACACAGTTTTTATGGTAAATTCAGTGGCATTCGCATGGAAGGCGAGCAGACCCTCCAGGCCGGGGCAGCCGGCGGAGCGGAGCCACCACCGGCGGGCGTCCTGGCCCCCGGCGCGCTCCTCAACCTGGGCGGGCTGACCAGCTCGGCCCTGAAGACTCCCATTACCTCAGTCCCCCTGGGCCCGCTGGCTTCCAGTCCCACCAAATCCTCAGAGGGGAAGGACCCTGGGGTGGCAGAGGGGGAGAAGCAAGAGGGGGGCGACCAGGACAGCCTCTCGGAAAAGGCAGAGCCGGTCGAGGAGGTGGAGGAGGAGGAGGAGGAGGACGTGGAGGAGGAGGAGGAAGAAGAGGAGGAGGAGGAAGAGGAAGAAGATGAGGATGATGAGGGTTGCAAAGGACTGTTTCCAAGCGAGTTGGAGGACGAACTGGAGGACCGGCCCCAGGAGGATGCTGGGGCTGTGGCAGGCGGCGGCAGCGGCAAAAAGGACCTTGCTCTCTCAAACCAAAGCATTTCTAACTCTCCCTTAATGCCTAACGTGCTCCAGACCCTGTCGCGGGGCACAGCTTCTACTAGTTCTAATTCTGCTTCTTCCTTTGTCTTTGATGGTGCAAACAGGAGGAATCACTTAAGCTTTAACAATGAGGGCGGCGGAGCCAGCGTGGCAGAGGGCAGCAGGAGGCTGGACTTTATCGATGAAAGTGCCAATAAAGACAATGCCACAGCACCAGAACCAAATGAGAGTGCGGAGGGCGAGGACGGGAGCTACATCTCCCATCACCAGCATGCTGGCCCCCTCTGTGAACTTGGGGGTGGGGAGTGCCCCTCGGGGAGCGGCGTGGAGTGCCCAAAGTGCGACACGGTCCTGGGCTCCTCGCGGTCGCTGGGTGGCCACATGACTATGATGCATTCTCGCAACTCATGTAAGACACTCAAGTGTCCCAAGTGCAATTGGCACTACAAGTACCAGCAGACGCTTGAGGCGCACATGAAGGAGAAACATCCCGAGCCAGGTGGCTCCTGCGTCTACTGCAAAAGTGGACAGCCACACCCGCGGCTGGCACGGGGTGAGAGCTACACCTGTGGTTACAAGCCCTTCCGCTGCGAGGTCTGTAACTACTCCACTACTACCAAAGGCAACCTCAGTATTCATATGCAGTCCGACAAGCATCTCAACAACATGCAAAACCTGCAGAACGGAGGGGGAGAGCAAGTCTTCAGCCACACCGCTGGGGCGGCGGCGGCGG
>NW_009646847.1:757604-840478 GCF_000708025.1 Charadrius vociferus
AGCGCGGCGGCTGCGGCAGCCAACATTAGTAGCACCTGTGGGGCCCCCTCCCCCACCAAACCAAAAACCAAACCTACGTGGCGGTGCGAGGTGTGCGACTATGAGACCAACGTAGCTAGAAACCTTCGTATTCACATGACCAGTGAGAAGCACATGCACAATATGATGCTGCTTCAGCAAAATATGTCCCAAATCCAACACAACCGGCACTTGGGCCTCGGCAGCCTGCCATCCCCTGCCGAGGCCGAGCTCTACCAGTACTACCTGGCGCAGAACATGAACCTTCCCAACTTGAAGATGGACAGCACTTCCTCAGATGCACAGTTCATGATGGGTGGATTCCAGCTGGATCCTACCAATCCCATGGCAACGATGGCTCCATCTCTAGGTGAGGCTGAAGGGTTTTCCACCACGTCCATCTGTAAGGCAGGGATTGTGTTTGCGTTACTGCAAAACCCTCATGCGCCGACTGGGTGCTGCGTGCCAGATCCCTTCCTTCTCTCCCTGCGGCCCGCTGTGTAGTGCAGCCACAATGCGATGAGTTACCTTTGTGTGGTGGTCGAGGATGGAGACTACACAGTGGAGACCTCTCTTCTGCATTCCCCCAGATCAGTTTTTTTTCATTCTGGGAAAATACATTACTTTTCTGGTACATTTTCTAAGAGTTTTAGTAGGGAGCTAATAAAATAGTAGATATGGATTATAGCTGACATGCATCAAGTGTTCCTTCTCCTTGTGGAAAGCATCCTCACTACGGTGTTTCCTAATGATTTTTCCTTGGTTTGGTAAGGGGTGTGAGTAGTTTGGCGGGTGGCTTTGTGAGAGCATCTGATCAGCTGCTGATGCTCTCAGAGGCAGATGTTGAGTTGGATTGTTACGTGCTGTGTTGCCCTGAAAAGACAAGGTAAGCAAGTTTTGAGAATTCTGATGAATTTGGTGGAAGGGGTGGTGTCCCTCTGCTGAAGAAACTGAGCTGAAAATGTTCCTCTGATGCCAGCGTGAGATAGAAGATTCAAGGCTTGACCAGATGAGAATTATTAAACCGGAGAAGAATGGCTATAGAGAGAGAAGATTATTTCTCTCATCAGATGACAAAAACATTTAAAAATTAACTACCAAATGCATTTTTCCTGACAACGAGCATTCATCATGTTCGTGTTGGCACGGTGAGGGGCACACCCTATCCCCAAACAATTTAGCCAAAGAGTTAGATTTACAGAGGGTCAGGTCCCGTTAGGTTCCTCCCCCAAGCTGCTTTTGTTGCCCAGGGCCAGCAGCAGCCGCTGCGAGTGCACACGTGCTTCTCGGTGTGTTTGAACTTTGCAGCGCTGTGGGGTGAGAACTGGCACAGAACAGAGCCCCCCACACACTTCAGACGAGGCAGATGCTGACTGAAATTACTGCTGTCTCTACGTTGTGCTGCTGCTGCTGAGAATTTTTCACAGTGCCTGAGAAAGTATGTGAAAAGAAATCTGCCACTTTACCTGCTTTCCTCTGAACTATTTTCTCCGTGCTGCACTCTGCCCTCCCTAACCTTGTCCATCCATCGATGCTGTTATTACTGATGCACTCCATTACTGGTTCATTGGTCTCATGCATGTTCTCCTTTCCTTCAGCTATTCATAGTACAATTTATTAGTAGTCCATAAGGACATGAAAGTCATATGAGAGAACAACAACACAAGATACTAAAAAAAAAAAGAAAATGTAGGAACTCAAGTGACTATAAATTAATTATCTTTTTTTTTTTCCTGTGGTGTCCCAGCTTGCATCTTTGGGAGGTCAAGGACACAATCTTCTTTAGCGTATTTTCAAAAGCTTCAAGTTCCCAACAGATGTAATTGATAGTCATTTGTAATACAGCTTGTAGTGTATAAAGTTACAGTGTCATCTGTGGTGGGTTTCTTGGAAGGCACCCTTTTGGAGCTCATAGCCCCTCCTTACTGAAGCATAGGGCAGTTGGCATGAGAGAAGTTGGGAGTATTTTAACTAAAGCCTCCTAAAATGCATGACAAGGCCTTGATGTATATGAGCTCGCCTAGAGAGTGATTTGTACACTTGATGTTTGCCAATCTCGAGCTGCGGATTATGGAGGGAGGCCCTTCCCATGTCAATAAGCACTTGACACGAGCTCAGCTTGTTAGACTCATATACACACGCTATGAACTTTGCTAGAAGTGAAGCAGATTTTTCCCATTTTTAGACTTCCGTCCAAAACTGGGTCTGAGTAGAATATTAATAGTTCAGAAGATTCTGCTTTTGGGTTTTTACTGCATGATGTGTTTAGAAGAGACTGATTCAAAGAAAGGATTGCAGGATATAGCCTAAAAGAGATGCTTAGAAGATACACTACGATTAGGAGATACAGATCATGGAAGGCAAGTGGTGGGTTCCCTGCTCTTCGGGTATTGAGAGAGCAGCTATGCAGGGGTAGCTGTACAGAGAATATAATTCTGCTGTGGCAGGGACAGAGAGAGTGGATCGAGAAAAAAGATTGTTGGTTGCTTTGATGGAAAGACAGGTTCCTGTCAGTGCATGCAGATGGGACTTTCCCTCTCCAAAGAGGAGTTCTCTGTGTGAGCACGAGATAGGCTTGATGAAAATGAGGTGCTGGTCCTCTAACAAACTCAACATTTGGGTTGTCTTGTCAGCTGTAGTTCGTCCTGCTTAGGACTGTAATGAACATTGTGGTGTTGCATTTCTGCAGGAAAGATAGCAGCATGTACGCTGCCCAAAGCTGTGGTCTGTGCCAACTGTAGTTACATACTTTCAGAAAGGTTAGTATGGTTTTGCTGAACTTTGAGTGTCATCCCGGTGTTGGCTGCTTCTCAGCAAATAGGTTGAAACATAGGAAACTAAAAGTTAAGGAAATCTCTCTTCTTGATTGACTGAGTAACTGTTGACCTGAAGTTTCCTTTAATAAGATTGTTAAGCTGAGTTGTGACGCAAGGTCAAGGTAAAATACCAGAAAGCTGCAGGAGGAGCATAAACGTCTTAAAAATGGAAAAGGAGAGCAAGGTGGAGCAAAGGTCCTAAGAAGAGGCTGGTGGTTGGTCTCTGTGCTTTGGCATAAAAAGTTAATGTCAGAAAAAGAAAATCTCTCTGTCCCCATCTTCAAAGTGCTCTGATGTAAATAGGAGCTTGCTTCATTCATTTACTGTAAGTGAATAGAGTTCAGCTCTTGGTTTGAAGAGTAGATCTGACACTTGAAGACAGTTAAGCGTCCTGCTGGCTTTCCTTGACATGCTCTTGCGCTCTTGTTATTAATAACATGGTTGTTTTTTCCTTGGGCATACAGTGCATCTGTCAACACTGTTTTTAGAAGACTGTCCACCATTTTGAACTCTTGGACAAGAGATGAGATCTAATAGTGAAGGAGTGGCACTTTTCAGGTTGTTTTTTGTACTTGCCAGATTCTGCACCGTTGCCTGCTTCCGACAACAGTGCGGTGACCTAACTGTGATCCTGCCATCACTTGGACTTGCGACCATTGACCTTTTTTTATTTGGCAGGGACTGTGCTCAGGTACTGCATGAGGTAACATTTCTTGCTTCTCCAGGCCGGCAAGAAAAAACAGGATCAAGTGTTATGCTGTTTTTGAAAAGGCAACACAGACTTTCAGTGCGGAAACTTTGTAGGGTTTTTCTTGCCACCTTTCATGGGCAGAGGGTTGGATGCTACTTCAGAGGGTGGGTGGCAAGGGTTACTGAGGTCCTTTCCAGCCTTACATGCCAGCTGCGATTGCTTTTTTTCTTCAGATATGGTACTGACCAGCAGCGCAGGGGCAGCTGTGCTTGTCTTTCACTGTGCGTTTGGTGGGTGCAAGAGTTGCACTGAGAGCAGTGTATGTTCTGCTCTGTGCTTCTCTTCTGGCAAGTGAAGAATTCAGTTTTTCTGACCTCTTTTTCCCCTTTTTCCTTCGTGCAGTGGGTGGAGAGATCCCCCTGGACATGCGGTTAGGTGGTGGACAGCTGGTGTCTGAGGAGCTAATGAACTTGGGTGAGAGTTTCACGCAAACAAATGACCCATCGCTGAAGCTCTTCCAGTGTGCTGTGTGCAACAAGTTCACTACAGATAATTTGGACATGCTGGGCCTCCACATGAACGTGGAGCGTAGCCTCCCTGAAGACGAGTGGAAGGCAGTGATGGGGGACTCATACCAGTGCAAGTTGTGCCGCTACAACACGCAGCTCAAGGCAAACTTCCAACTCCACTGTAAGACAGACAAGCATGTGCAGAAATACCAGCTGGTAGCACATATCAAGGAGGGTGGCAAGGCCAATGAGTGGAGGCTGAAGTGTGTGGCCATTGGGAATCCAGTACATCTGAAATGCAATGCTTGCGACTACTACACCAACAGTCTAGAGAAGCTGCGTCTTCACACAGTGAATTCGAGGCATGAGGCCAGCCTGAAGCTCTATAAGGTAAGGGTTGGCTTTGCTTCATCTTCCTTCATTGCCCAAGTGCCGGAACAAAGGAAAATCTGTTTTGAACCGCAGTGGATTGTGATCCTTTGGAGACGAGCTGCTCGAATCTCTCCAGCAGGACTCAGTCTCACTTGCGTAGTACAGCTTTTCAGCAGGCGTTCTGATAGCGACTGTGGTTGTTAAAGCCTTAGGCCAATGGGTGTTCATGTCAAGGTGCTTTAATGGGGACTCATATGTCTTATAGCACTGCATATAAATGATACTTTTGCACAAAAATTCAAGTCACTTTTGAAAACCTTGTGTGAGGCGGTGTTTGCCACGCTTTTGTTAGTTCTTTTCCATAAGGTGGTTTGTTAACCCATATGAGATTCTTCATGGGCACTTGAAGGCTTTTACTGTTGCCAGAGAAATGTGTTCATCCTGGCATGGAGAAGGCTCGGTGGATGGAGCGGGGAGGGATGGAGGAAGAGGGCCACTGTCTCTGTGCTTTTATGCTCTGTGTACATTAATGCTGGGGTCTGCAAGCAAAGTGTTGCTTGAGGGTGGAAAAGGGAGAAGGCTGGAAAAGAAGTATCTATATGCGTGCATGTACTTGACCGTGCATGTGGACAGTGTATTTGGAGGCATTGCAGGTTTTCATCCACGGCAGTATTTGGCCTGTGAGTGCCATCTTGTTTTCTTTGCTCTTTTTTCCCCCCTCATTTTGTGTCTTCTTTATAACCATCTTTTCTTTCCTGAGTTGTTTCTCTTATTCACAACCCCCTCCTCTCGCTGGCCTGAACCCTGTGGGCTGTAACCCAAGAGGAGCTCCGGATACAGTAAATAGTCCTTTCACTCGTGCAGCAGAATTGCTCCAGACGTTTCTATTGATTTTCACTGGACTTAAAGCTTCACCTTTTTCTCTAATCATCCCATAATGGCTTTAGTATGAACAATCAGGTACGAATTGCCATAAATCTAAGCAGCCGCATACCTTCCATTCACACATGCTATCCCACTCATTGTCTTCTCATTTCTCTCAGGTTTTTTTGTATTCTTTCTGTCCTCATCCTTTTCCTGCTTTCCCTCAAATACAGTGATATTTTTTTATATATAAGTACATATACACACAGACTGTATTTTGTGCTTTTTAATTATTTCTTTGAATATTTTTCATTATGTAATGGGAGTTTAAAAGGTGACATTGAACTGTACAGTAGCCCACCCACATCACAGTGCAGACACATTAGATTTCAAAACTCCTGGATTTTCCCTAGAAATGAGCAGTTCCAGCAAATTCAGAGAGGAAAGAGACAACCAGGAGCATCGTAGAAGGTTTGCCTTGAACTGCGATGGTTGGACCTGCCTGGAGTTGATAGGGAACTGCTCAGAGGAGGAATAGGTTTCTGCTGAGTGCGCTATTGAGGCCAAGACTGCTGTGACGATTGCTGTTACCGTCATCAGCTGGGATCCAGCATAACACAGCAGAGTCTGGCTCTAAAAATACACATAGACCTCTGCTCTCAGATGTGCAGGAGACCTGAGAGAGTAAAATCAGCTTGGAAACTGGGGGCAGGAGAGTCCCAGTGAGACTTTAAAAATCCAGCTGACAAATTGAATCTCCTCTGTCTATGGAATTCAATTTGGGGTAAAAAATGGTTGTTTGAAAGCTCTATTATGAGTTTTAACACATATTATTGTTCTCTTCAATATACATTGCAAAGTTTTAAAAATTCTTTATCTAGACCCTTCATCTACAGTGGTTTCTACTGGGGGAGAAGCAATTAGGGCACTAGAATTCTCTCACTCTGAGGAGGGAAAAGGAGAAAAAAAAAAAAGAGAGTAAAAAACACCCGCCAAAGTCAGACTGGGGAAGAGCTGTAGATGCTTGTAATAAAGTTTCCTGAAATGTTTTCCTCAGACAGGCAAAGAGGAGTTGTCAGTTTTCAGGTTCATAAGAGGCCTGGGCAGCTCTCAGAGCTGTTACAGCCCTGCGTTGCTTCTGACATGAAAGCAGTGAAACACTAGATGCAAAATGACACATTTTGGAGTAATAAGGTCCGTTGTATGGTCCATATATTACCTTTCTATCATGCCCATATAAAGCCTGTAGCAGGGGACGGCAGGTGGCTGGATTCATGGAGTCTTGCTCCTGCTTAGCTGGAATCGGTGTTTGACTTCGCAGAGAAACCTGTCTGTGGCTCAAGCAAGCTTGAGTGCAATTCTTCCAGTCTTCAGCGTGGTTGTAATGCCATGTCTCTTTTGATAGCTGAAAAGATGCAGTGGGAGTGGGGGTAGTTCACAGAATGGTTTCTCTTCTCTCAGGCCTTGGTGTGGTCTGCAGTAAATTGAGATTGATTGGATGTTATTTTTCCTCTTGCTAATGTAATCCATTAGCCTGGCACATGCATAATCAGTTTAGAGCACAGTTAACTGGATGTAATCGAGTTCTTCCCTGCCTGCTGGAGAAAATCCTCTCCAGATGCTGCTGGGTGAGAGCGCATACTAGGCTTATCACACACAATCCTACTTATTCTGCTTTTTTGCCATTTTCCTCTTAAATCACATGTTATTGGCTGCTTGCATTGCCTAAGAGCCACTTCTGTTAGTGCTACTTGCTGCCAAAAAATGTGATCTGGAGACACTGTTAGCCTTGTAGTCTGGTGAACCTTTTAGTCTTCTGCAATGCTTTCAGTGCCGGAGAAGAAGGTCTGGTCTTCTGCTGCCATCTTCATCCTGCACATTGCAACAACTTGCATCAGACCTCTTCCCACGGCAGTGATGAGGGGGCAGGGATGCCGCAGTGGGGGCCTTGCTTACGACAAGAAACTGGAAGGATCTGATAATCTTTCCTTTATTCTTAAGTTCTCCCTGAATCGCTACTGTCCCCCTGAAACCCTGCGACTAAACTGGAAATCCTGTCCTTTATCTTGCACTTGCTGGGGAAATGCGGTACTTGTGCCTCTCACCGTAACTACTTACCTCCTTGCTGCAGTTTGTGGGGTTTGTATTCTGAGAAACTACCTGGAAAGCAAGAGTACGGTTGTAAATGTGCGTGCTTAAATTTTTGAAGTGGACGTACTGGCTTGAGGTAGATGATGGGTTTGAGGACCCTTCATTTCTTAGCTAGGACAGCCAGATGAGTATAGTGAGACTGGGGTTGAGTTACACTGGGGGTTGTAACCAGAGAGTCAGAGACACTGCCAACGCTTTCCCAAGTGCAGGCTCACTGTAGCAGAAGTAACAGAAGCCTTGTCTCCTTGTGACTGCAAAGGAGTAGACCAGGCTTGAAGCACAGCAGCGTTCCCCACATCTGGAAGAAGTCAGGCACGAGTTACTGGTGTCTATTGCACAGGTGGAATTTCCAGAAGGAATTAATCTGCCCGAGCAAGAGCCAAGTTTGGACGTTTCCTACAACTTCCTGAAAATCTCTAGTTCAAAACCTGCAACTCAGAAGAAGTTTAAACAAAGAACTACTGAAGAAACACATTGCTGGCCAGACTGCCAAATGAGTGCGTTCAATGAGTTCATTCAGTGTCTTCCTTTTCAGCCTTTCCAAGTGCTGAGTTAACTTTTTCAGGGAATAGGGAGTCTGAAGGAGAGGGTAGGGGTTACATGGTGCGCTGCATAGAGGTTCTTTGTTAACTAGGAGGTGCAGAGTGTGCAGGAAAATGACTCCTTAATACCAGTACTCAAGATACTAGCGGTGATGAAACTTACTGGATCTGTGCTGACTTGGAAAGAAAGGAAGATGACCTGTGAAAAGGAAAACAGGAGATGCAGCTACAAACCCAGCAGAAGGTGGTGGGAGTTCCCAGTTCTGCTGCAGAGCAGCATGTGGCTCATCCTGCCTCTCCCGCAGGCGCAGCAGGAGTGTGCGCGTCTCTTTTGAGAGCGGAGAGGCTGAGCTGGAGTAACTGCAGCAAGATGCTGAGCTGTGCTGGGGTTTGGGAGCCAAGCGTACAGTTCCAGTTAAGTACAAAGCATGAGACTGACTGAAAACAAAAGCATGTGTTCTATGCTGTGTTAATCAAAGAGCTATGGTGGGGCTGTTGGTCTTAAATGAAGATACTGGTCATATAGGCAATGGAGAAAGCTGGTGGAAAGGAAGATAACTTCAAGGACACTGTAGTGCGAGAGTATATAACATGTCGGGGTGACAGTGTGCATTAACTTCCTTGATTCCAGTAAAGTACCATAGAATCCCCAGCAGTAATTTCCATCACAGAATTAAGAAGTGTATACAAGGCTCTATCACCAGCTACTGGACCAGGATGGTGGCTGCGGTGAGCTAGGGGAAATTTGACAGCCTGCAATGTAGAAAGTGCAATACGAGATGTGTTTTTTAGCTACCATGCTGCAAATGGGGTAAAGTGTCATGGCAGCGTGTGATACAGTGATAAACTTTTAGAGGCTCTAAGTGCCAACTTGAAGAAACTTGTTAGAAAATCCCAAAAAGGTTTTCATCCCAGATCATGCATAGAATATTGTATGAGATGTAATTACTGAATGACAATTGTAATGCGTTCAAATTCAATATTCTTCCATAATAGGAGCAGACAAAAAGAGCATTTACCATAATAGTATCTAGCTTTGAAGTTAAAACTACATGAAACTGGGTGAGCTACTGTTAGAGAAGTTAAAAGGGTGTGATGTGTGTAGGTCACAGAGGATTTACTTAAAACCACATTAGGTGCTTGTATTAAATGTATACGACCCATGAGAAAAAAAGTTAAAAATGGAACCGGGGGGGAAGCCCTGCCAAAGTCCACAGAAAGTCCAACATGATTAAATAGGAAAGTATTTCAAGGGGAGCTAGAAAAAGGAAAAGGGAAGAAGGACCACAGTATGGGAAGGAGGAGTGAATTCTTCTCGCTCGTGTTTCAGGGAAGAGTTGAAGGATGCCTCTTTATATAGGATAAATCCAAGAGGTGGTCTCAGACAGACGTACCAGTAAAGGAAGAAGGTACCGGGATTGCCAGGACTAAAGAGTTCTGCAGGAATCTGCACATGAAATGGCAGACTCCTGGCAGTAATGTATGGCAGAAACTGCAAAGCATTAAGTCAGGAAGTTGACAGAAACTGTAATAAGAAGAGTCTTAGTAGGCATGTGGATTAGAAAGGGGAAAAAACAGACTTTTGGAAGAGAAGGTTCTCCCAGCACTGCTAGTTCTTTGACCAAGTCAGCCAGCCTACAGGCAGGGCTGGGCTGGTTCATACGAGCAGTGGGTTTCCCAGAGTCTTTGCCAAGATTCTTCATGAATAGCTCTTAAGTAACGATGTGGTTAATGTCACTGGGGGAAGAAGTCTGTGAATGGATAGCGAGGTGAAGGGTGGGAAATAAAAAGTAAAATAAAAACTTAACTTTCCACAATGAAGAAGAAAGATTAGAAAGATACATGGGGTTTTTCCTGTGTTTGTAAGTGATCCAAAAATGGAGTAAAAAGCAAGCTTAAAAATATGTTATAAGGTAAAAATATGTAGACTGCTTAGATGTAAAGCCGGATGACAGTTGCAGAAGAACTTTACAACACTAAATGTTTTCACAGGAAATGATAGATGAAATTTGGTGTCATAGAGTGTTAGAGGAATAGAGGGCAGACAGCCCTAATGTGGATGTCTGGGCTTCTCTCTCTCCTCCTCCTGTCATACCAAAAAAAAAAAAAAAAAAAAAAAAGGGTTAACTTTGCTCTTCCTGCAAGCGAGATGTGGAATCATTTGCAATCTCTTTAAAAACATTAACTCAATGATCAATGGCAAGCAGAAAGGCAAGGGTAAAACATGGGAACTGTGTAAATCCTTGATTTGCCTGGTTGTTGAATTTTGTGTTCAATTTAACTCATTTTAGGAAGGATTAAAAAAAAAAACTAGAAGCCCAGAGAAACTGGCAGGGATGATACCTGGCTGGAATGACTTGTGTGAAGACAATAAATAGACTTTGGAGTTAGCTTGACACACAAATCCAGAATGGAGCAGAGGAGGTAAATAGACAGCAGTTGCTCACCTTTTCCTCCTAGGACAAAAAAAAAGCAGCACCTGATACAATTAGCAACAGGTCTAAAATGGAAAAAAAGCCCCGCTTTTTTAGTACAGCATATCATTTACCTGTGAATCCTACCGCCACGGGATGTTGTAGAGAGTGAACACTCAGATGGACTGAAAAAGGAGCAGGACACATAGGTGAGGAGCTAGCATACAGGCTGTCATTAGATGGTCATTGAGGCACAAGCTCCAGCGCAGTAACTTCTCAAAGAGCTGGTAGCTTCGATTATGTGCTAGGAAAAGATTGGTTTAGAACTGCCCTGTTTCCTTTCACAAATTTCACTGCTAGTAGAAATTGCTAGTTTATTAGAATTTGTTTAGTATTCCTTTTTGGGTTAGTGTGAGTTAAGCGTGCCATAATTCCACAGTAAGGTAGAGCTGAGTCTCATCTCATCCCACCATTTGGCTGAAAGTAGACATTTCCAGTAGAACTTCAGTGTAGGAAAGCTCTATCTTTTGTCAGGTAGAGTTTTAAAGAAATATATTGGTTTTCAAGCTTTAAAAAGAAAAAAATCAGAAAAATAATGGCATCAATGAGAAGCAAAAAGGAGATCTTGGCTTTAGGCTCCAAGATATGAGAGACTCAAGTGGAAAGTTTTTTGTGTTTCTCTCCTTAATGAGTTTTAGTCAGCCTACCAGAAGTTTGGAAAACACTCTGAATAGTCCATCCTTCTGCAGCTGCTGGTAGAGGTCTGTCTTCTGTCACGCAGAGGATGGCAGAAAACTCTACCCTGGCCATCACCAGCAAGTGGTGGCTCTGCCGTCAGCCCCTGGAACCCACCCAGCTTCGGCCTCCGGATCCTGCGGGGGTGAGAGAGAGCTCAGCGCGGCGTTGCCGGAGCTGCAAGTAGCTAGTGTGATTCAGCTTTGAAATACCCAAATGATTTAACGTAGGCAAAAGAAAACATGTTTGGGGTTTGATTTTTATCAAAAACTTCCTTCGATCTCTGCCTTTTAAGGTTCTTAGGGTGAAGTTGCCCACAAAGAGTCTGTTGTGCTTGTTACAGAGGATTTAGAGCCATATTAACCTTTGATTTACTCACTGTCTGCCTTCTGTGTGTTTTGGGTTCATTTTTGCAAGTTTGTCTTTTGAACTACAGATGCAGCATCAGAGCTCTGAATTACACTCATGAGTAACATGAATTGTGCCAGAAGCCTGTTTAAATTATAGACTATAAGGGACTTTTAGCTGATTTCCTACAAGGTCTTAAGTTAAAATTCCAACAGCGGCTTCTCAAGTGAAATACCCATTTAAGTCTCCCCACAAAGTTGTTTTTAAAGCTGGTCTCCAAAACCTTTAATTCAAATCTGCCATCCTCTAGTCTCGGATAAACTCATAATGAAAGATGAGCATATGAACTGGAGCGGTTCTGAGGACGAGAGCGTGCTTAAATCTGGAATGAACTTTTGAGCCTTGCTGAACCTGTACGTAGCTGGACGAACTTTGTGAACTACACCCTGGTCTGCACACATCATGAATCTGAGCCGAGAGGGGTTTCAGAGCTGGACCTTGTGCCTGGTGGGCTGAGCCCCCCGGCCGGGGGATGAGTCGCCCCAGCTCCAGCAGCACCTCTCAGCAAGGTCTGTGCAACTCAGCCTTCTTCCAGGCTTAAAGAAATTCAAGCAACAATTTGCTTCAACACAAAACTGAGTGTTTTTCACAGTACAGCCAATTATAGGAGGAACGAGCCCCTGTGATCTGGTTCTACTTTTGTCCTGTTGGGATTGCCAAGTATTATAATACAAAAAACACTCACTGTCCATTTAACCCTTTTAGAAACCTCCCTCTTGGGGCTGCACGTTTCTCTTGAGTGACAGATTGTTCCATCGCATCATCCTGGCATTAAAGTAGGTTTTTACCTTCCTTTAGATATTTAATAATAAGGTATGTTAGTATAGGATCAAAAAATTTACGCTTTCTCTATGGTGCTTTTTGAAAGGGTTGAAATCAGAACTATTAAGAATACACAGCACTGCTTGCTGTATGTTTTATTTATGGACTTCAGTCACTTAGATTTTTTCTTTCAACAGTTTTCCAGTAAGTACTGAGCCATATGCACCAACAGCTTAGTGAAGAAACCGCCCTGTAAAAGCAACTCGAATAACAAATGAGGCAGACTGCAACTGGAACAGGAGCAAGTGATCACCACAGCAGGAGCTAGGAGGTAGCCAAAACATATAGCTAAAAGCTCCATGTCAAACAGGATGTAGAATTCAAAACATTTGTGAGAATGGGTTAAAAAAAAAAAAACAAGCAAATGAACAAAAACCAAGAAAAAAAATAAACAACCAAAAAACACCTTGGCAAGCTTTTATCCTAATGTGCATAAACTGACAATTCTTCGCAGCTTCTGTAGCAGTCACGTGTGAATGGCTGTAGATGGCTGTTTGGGCTTGGTTTCTCTCTGGTTCACCAAGATTGCGGTGTGTGGGTTGGCGGGGAGAGGCCGAGCACCAGGGAGTAGGAAAGGTCTTGCAAAGCTGTCCCGGACCTCAGCTGTTCTCTCGCAACAAGATGTCATCATTTTGATGAGGCAGCAGCGTGAATCTTGTACAACCTTTTCCCATGTGTGATGGCAGTTTTGTCTGTGTTTATGGTTCATTTTTTATCCCAGTAATTTTGGAACATGTGAATGAATATTTGAATTTCAAAGCAGGAATTTCTCCCTCTTGAGATGGTGCCCCTTGTACACACTTTCAGGGTGAGGAGAAGGTGGTTATGGTCATTGCTCTGATGTAGGGCCGTGGACAGAAGCTCTGGCAGGTCTTGCTGTGGTGGTGTAAGCTGTTGGGGACCTGCTGTCCCTCCTGTACTGATGTGGGAGGTTGCTGCTCTGCAGAGGACAGTGTGAAGGGCGAATGTGTCAGAGATGCAGGTCTGGATCTGAAAGACCTCATTTTTTTTTCCGAGTGATCAGCCACTGTGAGCACAGGCTGGTGAAGAAGCATGTGTGTCTGCTTACTCCTGCCTGCAGCTCTCGCACCATGACGGGCAGCTCCAGTCAGGAGAGCTGAAATGAGATTTGGCCGAGACAGGTAATGGGCCTGTTTGTCAGGAGTCTTATCCCAACGTGTTTGTCAGGGCTCTTATCCCGATGTTCCTGCAGGTGCCTGATGCACGTAGTTGAAGGCAAGCGTGTAGGACTGGGGCAAGCCTGTGTGTAAGAATGCTGGAGCGAGCAGGTAGAGGAGGTGGGGGGATGGTTTTGTACGAAGACTGAAGCTGGCGAGTGGAGCAGCAGTGTGGGGCTTGTAAGCCCTTGCTTGACAGCGTCCGCTGAAACCTGTGCAAGTGGTTCTCCTGCATGATGATCCTGTGCGCTCATCTGGGCGGTCATGTTTCTCTTCGGGTAGTACGCCTCGAAGACCCGGGAAATGCTCTTAATTCCTTTTCCTGGTTGGGGTAGGGTCAGGCTTTCAGCACGGTGGGTAACAGTCCTGGCCGGGTAACAGCAGCACAGCTGCAGGCTCTTTGACGACAAGCTTATTAAATAATGGATGGCCATCCATCTCTAGCAGTGGGTTGATTTGCAAGCTGGGAAGGAGGCCATACGGTGCTTTCCCCAACCTGTTCCATGTGACGTGGCGTGAAGTGCTGATTTCTGTTAGGCTGTGCTAGTGCCACCAGGCTGAAAGGCGCTTTGTCGTCTTCTCTCCTGAGATAACTGAACTATTTCTGAATAAAATTTTGTAACAGTTAAAGTCCCCCAAATTATTGTGCAAGTGGCATGGGAGGTTCTATGTTTGCTATCTCTTAGGGAATTCATTGAATTACAATAAATAATGTATGCATAATGCATAACTTAATACCATAATGTTCTTTTGGTCCTACTTGCCAGTCCTAAAAGTTCTGGCCTTGTACTGTAATGCGTGCAATCAAGTTCTGCAATTCAAATTAGGCAATAAGTTACACTTGTGCAACAGGTTCTCTGAAAGTTGTGCCTTTGGGTATGGTTGGACAAGCTCCGGTAAACCTTATTGCAGCTCTTTGAAGATACTTGTCTCCGGGTTACTTTGTCTCTGCCAAAGACTGCTACCCACACTGTAGAGCTGCGGGGCAGAGCGCGAGCATCCCGTCCTGTCCCGCTGCTGGAGCGTGGCCGCGTGCGCTGGGCACGTGGGCACTGTCGCCTGAAACGGCTGGGGCCGGCATGGGGAGCTCTGGGCTGGCTGGGCTGGGCTCTGCTGTGCTGGCGGTACCCGGGGGGGAGCCAGCGCTTGGGGAGGGGGGGGTGGCAGCATGTCAAATGCTGCCGCTGTCTGTTAGGTGGATATTTATTTAAAAGCTTAGTGATACCAGTTTGTCCCTTACTACCTTTGTGGAGTTTGCAGATCCCTCTACCGGGACGCGGTAAGCCAGCGTGCCGGTGGTGTGTTACAAGGAGCAGATTCCAGCTCACGTGTCTCTGGCAGGGACTTGGCATGTCTGTGCAGACTAAAGATAATAAGCAGGTGTTGCAGTCAGTTGACTTTTCGCAGTGCTGTATCATTGTTCTCCCAAACTGCTTTCTCCCATATTTTGAACCTTCCCCTTGCCACGAGCTGTGAGGAATTAGGTCTGGATGTTGTGGCACAATATGGAAAAAGCTGCTGGGATCAACCTGTACTACAAATACTTGCTTAGGTACTAGTTTGATTTGTGTTGGAATTGCCGTACAGCTCCATTGTTATGTTGCTTTTTTCCCGACACCAGAAATGAATGCCCCGATTCCTTTCTTCCCTCTCTTGTTCTGCATTTAAAGCAGAAAGGTGGTTTTCTAAGGAGGTACCTTTATTTGGCCATTGAATCATCAGCGGAGTGCAGTTAATCCCAGGATCCTGGTTTCTTCTTTGTCCTAAGCATTAGTTCAGATTTTTTCTGCCCAGCAGAACAGGCTGTGGCGGCTCAGGTAGAAACAGAGTCTCTGCCTTGTCACACGGCTGTTTGAGCCTGCTCTGACTTCCCCCTTGTCAGCTTGGGGGCTCGCAAGCTGGGGAGAATGGGGAGCTGCTGCAGGAGGCAGAGGCCAGGATGCTCTGATCTAATTGGGGAGAATGTAAAAATTTGAATTTTATCCCTTCCTTTCATCCCTTGTGCAGGGCTGCCCGCGGTTACAGAATTTGCAAGGACTGATGCACGTGACCTGTTTGGGTTTCACCGCGTTTATTTGGCGGTTAGGGTCCTCTGACCTGCTGCCATTTATTTCCCTTCAGCTGCCTAATGGCCTCGAGACTTTATTCCTGCCTCTCTTTCTGAACAGGCATTACAATCCTGTCCCACCCACTCCTCTCTTTCTCATGCTTGAAGAATGATGGTTACAAAGAAAATCACCTGGGGAAGTTTCAGGCAGCAGTAACAAAGCCTATCTCCACAGAGGGGAGGCTAATTACACAGCTAATTAATCCAACAGATGTCACTTTAAATGCCTGTTTCTTTGTGATTCTGTTGCACACATCATGCTGGTTAAACAGACTTCATGGACCCTGTTCAAAATGCCTGCACAGGCTGCTGGAAGCTGCCGGTTTAGACCCTGGTGTGTCCTTTTCGCTCCCCGAGGTTCGTATGGAGGAACGAGTCCCAGAGAGCTGAGCCTAGACTGCTCTCCAATAGATTGCACTCGGAGAGAAATGCTGTTTAATAGTTATGTTTGGTTCAAAAACTCTAAAATAGCAGATGTGAGTATTGAAGTGGTTGTTTACATTATTGCTCTAAGTAGGGAGGCGAGGCAGAGGCGTTGGGGAGAGGAGACCCCGTCCTGCTGCACCAGAAGCGCCGCTTGGCGCAAGGAAAAGAGAATTTGGAAACCTGAGCCGCTCCGGTAAGGTCAGCAGTTCAAACCCAAGGCTGGTGGAGGGCTTGAAGCTGCTCATCTGTCTGACGTGAATGTGGTCTGTCCGGTTTCTGCAGCCAGCAGCTTCTGTGCCATCGGGAGGGTCCCCTTACTCTGTCTCCCTGGGGTAAGAAAAACATGAGCCTTTATCCAGCATCTCAAGCAAGTCTTTGCTTGTAAGGGCAGGGACGAGTCCTGGTTGCCCCCCAGAAGAAGGGAGCAGTTCCTTACCCTCGTACGGAGCTGGTCCTTTGCTGCTGAAGGTTAGTGGTCACCGCGTGACAGCTTTCTGCTAAGACTCCCCTGATTCGGTCTCCTGCTGCATTTGGTCACCAGCCTGGGGGATTAGGGGACACCTGTAATGATGCAGTGGTGTTAGCATTGGTGGTTTTATATGTAGGTGCTGTGGTATTTTCTCCCCTTTGTGCTGTTCTGCAGGCTGGTAACGTTAAGGTAAGGTGCAAACACCTCAGCAGTGTGTCCGTCACCCGAGGTATACCCTGCCATTGTCAGACACCGGTGTCACACTGTGTGTGCATGTCCCGGTTTGAGATTGTGATTCTCAAGTGTCCCATTTTCTGGGTGTGTGCTCTGCTGGTTGGCTTGGCATTTTATTCCATTTTCATACTAGTAGAGTCAGAGGGTTCCCTACTTCTTACTGAGCAGATACCTTCTGAGGACCGGAGACTTGTACAACGCTGTCTGCAGTGCCAGACCAAGATCCACAGCACTGTGCCTGAAAGGTGACTGCTGGAATGGGCAAAGCAACCCCAGTGCTCTGGGTATAACACACAAGACAATCCTGAAGGCATCGGATTGAACTGCCTGGTGTGAAAGAAGCAGGAGAGATACAGTCCAGGGGGAAGAGCATCTTTCTTGGGGTCTTAACATTATCGGTAAATCACAGTTGGCGCACTTGATTCAGCATAATGGATGTGTTCTCATTTCCCACAGCTGATGAGGATTATATCAGCTTGGTTTAACAGTCTCATTTTCTGCTCCCAATGCACACTTGTTTTAATGCGTTTCAGTTAATGAGGTAGAAGAGAGAATGAGGTGTTACTGTTTATGTACAGACAGCAAGTCTGTGCAGAGGACTCTGGAGTCCGCGCAGTCCCTTCCCATTGCTCTCAAAGGGGCAGCGTTAGCCGGCATTTATAGAAAATTTATTGGCTGTGGTTTATCCAGGTAAAATTTTTCCCAGTGGTGCATATTTCTCTCTCATGCCTTTCTTACGCGTTATTGCAGGCTACAAGACGTGTCGCCAGCAGCCTGTCTGTGGGCAAGGGATGTCAGCGAGCTGAGGTGGCCCAGGTGTCGTGTCTCACTAAACAACGCAATATATTTGATACTGGCAAAGCTGCTGCCATCTACCTGGGGTAAAAAGTTCACGCGCGCCTTAAAGTAATTTATGGCTGGGGCACTTCATGCCTCCATTGTTTTGTTGGCGTGGTGTTTGTGGGTCCCAGCTGAGGTCAGGGCCGCTCAGTGCCAGGCACTGTGCAAGCAGCTTCATCAGCCTGTGCCCACAGAGCTCGCGGTCCGGTGGTGTCCCCTCCTGAGGAAAGGTGTGCCGTGCCTTGGCGAGCTGTGGCGATGGGACCGGCAGCTGCAGAGGCTCGGGGCTGCACCTCGAGTGCCCTAATGAGAAGGGACTCTGCCTTCCTGAAAAACAGGTTGTCCTTGTGCTGATGGCAAATATTTGCTGTGGGGTGGGCTGGAGCTGCATTTCTTCCAGCGGCATCCCGCCTTCCCCAGCCCTGCGCCCCGCTCGCTGCTGGTGAGAAGTGCTTATAAATAGTTAACGCTGTTATCTAATTCCTGGCCGAGCGCCAGCGGCTGGCATCACTTGGCTGACAGCACGCCTGAAAGGCCCTGCACATTGTACCGCGTTTGAAGGTAAAGCTGCTGTTGGTTTAAGCGGGAATTAAACAATTACCGCATCTTAGTTCTCCCCACCTTCGGTGGATTGACTCTATAAATTGTCAGCCTGTTGACATTTTAATGTGAATTATGTCATATGGTATCCCCTTTGATTTCAACATGCCTCAGTTTGTAAATACACGAGCCTCTCAAAGGGTTGTGGTTAGCATACACGCAGGAGGCCTCGGGGTTTTTGGTGGGGAAGGAGCACAGCGCTCATCTCTCTCGGCAGCAAGCGTGCCTGGCACGGCGTCTCGCAGCTCCGCCGCCGGAGCTCCCGGCACGTGCAGCCACGGCTGCCTTGGAGCACCCGCATCTGGCGGGGCTCCCCACGCGCTGTGGCTTTGGGCAGCCCCGAGAACACCCGCCGGGGCACTCGCTGGCAGCACATGGGATGCCGGTGCATCCTCCAGCCGCCCTCAGTCCGCAGTCCCTCTGCATGGGGCTGCTTCCCTGCCCCCCCATGGGGCAAGAGCTGCCCACATCTGCAAGGGGTGAGGACTCTTTCCTCTCTCAGTTGTTGGTGTCTCCAGGCCAGCTGCAGAAACCAGGGCACTGCTGGTGCTATGCAAAGACTCGGCACTAGCCTGAGCCCCTGCTGGCGGTTGCTGTCGGGGTGCAGATCGGCTTCTCAGTCAGGAGCAAAAAAGAGCGTGCTGGCATGGGGGGAGCTGCATGGTCACACCAAAAGCTTTTTGCAAGGTGGATTTAGCTAAAAGTAGCAGAACAGTGAAGGGGGTGGAAGGAAGAGGCAGGAAGGGCTTGTGTGCATGAGGGGGCTAAGACAGGAGCACATCAAATACCCGCTTGGTGTGGGGCTGTGGATAATGGCTCAAGCTGTGGCAAAGGCTCTGGGTGCCACCTGGGTCACACTGCAGGCAGGGAGGTCCTGTCCCCTTGTCTGGGTTCCTGCTGGCTCTACTTGCAGCTTTTTCCCTCTCCGGCTGTCCTCCTGTCCCCCAATCTGTGCTGCAGAGAAACTCCTAATTCAGCAGGTCCTGAATTTTTGAATCAGCCATCCTTTCTTTTTGAAACTGCCTTAAAGAGTTGTAGTCTTCACGTATGTGCCAGGGGAAGGAGGATCCTTAGGCAGGGTAAGCAGAGGAGTGAAGAATAGCTGGGAGCTCTCCTGTGGTGATTAACGCCTTCCTCCCTTCAGGTATGACTTGCATCCTCACCAGCAAAATGCCTGAAGGTGTCCCAGTTTGAGAACTGCTGATGTAAATTGTAACACCCACAGTGTTTGTGGGACTGTTCTGTACCTCCGGGATGTTGCATACAGGTATGTCCCATTAGGACCATGCTTGTACTTCTGTGGGTAGTTGCAGAGTGTACCTGGTTGTGGTACCTGCTGATGAACCCAGGATCAATGCCCATAGGAGGAGTCATGAAGAAAGACAGTACTCTTGAATAGTTTTGGCTTTTGACCACCAGCTGCATTGCTAGAAATGGAGCAGATGCAGATGCATGTGCTGTGCTAGAAGTCCCCTGGAGAAGACCGGCTGACCCAGAGCTGGTTCTTGAGCATTCCTTGGCCATAGGTGGGGTAGATTTAAAGACTTTGGAGTCCTTCTGTAGGTGGTGTTTTCATGTCATGGGGTCTGTGTTACAGACAGCTTCTGTCTGCCCGTGTGTTTCCTGTAGTCCCACAAAGTAAGAACTCTGCTTTTATTGTTTTCACACCCCATTGTTTTTGACTTACCTGGGTGTTCTGGTGTATGCACTGCATTGCCCAGGTAGACCTATTAAAATAGGGCTGGGTTGGGCAAGTGGATTAGCAAGACATGAAACCCGCATACTGGCCTCTTGATAGCATACGCTAACCCCAAGCAAGTATCTTTGCAAAGAAGTTAATCCCCCACGGTCACAGAAATGAGAATCTTAGGGCTACTGGTGTAAATGGAGTTACATATGCAATTTAATAAATGGGATTTAGAAATCTATCATCTCTTCATGCTTCTCTGCCGTGAGTGGACACTGCTTCCAAAAAAGATTTTGCTGCTTCCATTTTATTTCTGAATTGCAGCAGTCAGTAAGTACTCCTAATGCTGATTAGTGCTGCCTTCGCAGTATTTATCACTTATGCCGTGTATGTCTCTACAGACTTTACATTGTGGATTGCAGACCCAAAATTGCTAAACCAAATAAATACCGTGCCTGCCTTTTCCCGGGAGTTTCTGTACCTGTATACGGCAAATACAAGTGGATGCAGATACACTTGAACAAAGGGAGCACCAAATAGCAGAGACATTTATCATCTCGGGTTTTATTCTGTTTGCTTCAGTGCACTTTTTTACAAGCTCTGTATTTTCCATTTTTGTAGTCTGTCTTGGAGGGAATAGCTGCAACTAACATTCAGAATGATTCTGGTCTCTTGTAGATTCCTTTACAGAAGTATACTACAATTGAATTAGGTTTTAGATACATACAGGAGATTTTGCACAAACATTACCACCAGTGTTACAGTTGCAGCGAAAGAAAGCACCGTATGAACTCGGGCAGCTAGAGCTTCGTGTTCTGTCGGAATCTAAACAGGTCCAGGCACTGAAAGCCCTCCTTGCTCTTTGTGTCGTGCTCAATGCTGTGTGAGCACTGGGCTAGACAGCAAAACGATGGGAGGGGGAAAGGATTCTTCTTTGTTTTTAAAAAACAGGAGGGGCCGTTACAGTCTGACCTTAAGAGAAGCTGTGGCTCTTACCTTGTACTTTGAATTATGTCTGAAACTTCTGCTTTTAGTTATAAAAACTCATATCAGAAATTCCTAGGTAAGGGATAACTTGCTGTATCCTTTTGTTTTAACAGTTAACGACTGAGCTGGTTCAAAATACATGCACCATTTCATGTCTGCGTTTATTTAGCTTCGGGTTGTGAGCACTGGATTTCGCTTTGGCTTTTCCTGAAGATAAAAGAAACCTTTACTACGGGAAGTTTCATGTGCAGGTGCTTGCCAACCGTGATCATATTAGTTGTTTAATTTCTCATGGATGAGGTAAACAATTGAACTGAAATCTCACTGTAAGGCTTACTTGGCTCTACCCTATACCAAGGATATAAAAGTAGGAACAACACATAAAAATGTGTTGTTCGTTTTACTGGAGACCCATGTTTTCAGCGTACCAGGGTCCACCATATCCTTGGGCAACAGTAATCTTGAAGCTTTGCCTGCTTCCTAGTTGTCTCAGCAATTCCGTAATTCAGGAGGCACATCTTGGGGTTAAACACAACGTATCACCATAACATTTTAATGTCAAATAAGCCCTTACACCTTATCTTTATGCTGGCAAAGCTTTTGTTGGGAGTTTTCTGGGTGTCTTTTCATGTTATCATGAAACTGATAAGGAAAAAGAATGGGGGAAGGAAAAGACTGTCACGTGGGGGATTTCTACTGATTTGAAGGAAACTTTGGGTTATTTTATATTCATCATCAGGACTGGAGCACATTGGCTAGGTAAAGGTTTTTAGCTGCAAATTCATTTTTTTTTCAGAGCTGCACAAAGCCGTTTTGTCCTTCAGACAAAGCCTCATCCAGTGTGTGGGGTCTGCAGCCGGTGTGGGTGCGAGGAAGAGCACAGGAGAGTGAGTGGGATGCTCTGACCCTGAGCGCCTCTCCTCAGTTCCTGCTCTCCTCGCGTGCCTCAGCGTCTTTCCTTGGGTTTAAAGTGCTTAGGAATGAAGACTGACAGCTAGGGAAGGGGCTGCAGCTATCTCAGACTGTCCCTTTTATTTCAGGTTCATTTTCGTGTTTGCGTGGTGCTCAGACGGTTGTACCAACAGCGCCACCAGATCTGTCAACATCCCCTGGCTGCTCCCCAGCTCTGTACAGCTGTGCCTGCTCTTATTTTTGTGGCAGTGAAATGCAGTTTGTTTAATTTCTGCCCTTCTGATAAGGACAATGTCTTGTGTGGGTGTTGGCTTATGATGATGGAATGAAGAGCAGAAGATCTGCTGCTGGTACAAAATACTGACCTTTTCCACCGAGAGGCTTGGAAAAATCAGTGGCAAGGATGAGAGGCTGTGCCAACACCAGCCTCTTAGGGTGTCATGAGGGGAGGTTGCACTTACCATACCAGTGTCCCTTGAGATTGTGGAGAAAAATTGCCCCTCTTCCTGGCAGTCTTGCAAGCTGAGAGCCTGTTGCGGATGAAGTTAGAGCAGCAAACCCAATCCATTCATAGGCTGCAAACTGCTTGGAGGACGTGTATGTAATACACCAGCCAAACAGTTCTGCTGCTGTAAATTGTCATGGGTCATTGACGTGTCCTTTCTGGTGGAAACCAGGCCTGAGAACGCGTGGTGGGAACCATTGCCTGTTCAAGGGCTGAGGAGATCTTCCTCTCCAATTTAGGAGAGGCTGTAGTTGGAAGGCTTCTCCTCAGCAAGAACTTGGTGGCTTTCCTCACATGGTAGTTGCTCAGTGGTGTGGGGCATGGAACAATTGCCTGAATTTAGATATGCAATTCCTAAGACACGTCAGTGTCTATTCCGTTTGCAGAAGCCCTTGCAACCATCTTAAACATAGAAAATATCAGTCTTCAGGTTGCCTTAATCCAGCCCTTTGTGTGCAGGCATTATTATAGTTTTTAATTATAAGTATTTCCATACATATTTTTCCAGTAGGATTCTTGCTTCATTCTGTGAATGAGTAATTATTCCGTTTCTTTTTATCTTCCTCTTTCATTACATTGCCCCAGGCTTTGTCTAATACAATCCAAAGCTTTCACTGAATGAAGAATTATTTATTTTCTCATGGGCATTTCTGTGGTGCTCTGTGTTCTGTTTGTGTGTTTCACGGACACTTAATGAACTTACCTTCACAGTGCTTGTCTGAAATCAGATGGTGCTCCTGTCCGTGTGTTTTGGGTATACTGCAGCACAAGAACTGCATCAAAGGCTGTAGTCTTGGCTGCCCAGCTTGGTGCCCAGCCCTGCAGTCTACACCGCTGGAGAAGTGCTGCTCTACTGGGAGGGCTTCAGTGGCTTAGTCTCACTCTACCAATTTTCATTTTACCTTCAAGACTCAAGGTACATTATATATTTCCTATTACCGCTTTCATTCTCTGTCACACTAATTCACCACACCTTCCTTTGGTTCTCCCTCCTCCCATATCATCTGCTTTTGGAAATCCTTGTGTCATCTGGATCTTCAAACTGTCACAGCTATGCCACCACCACTGCCACTGTCCAGCTTTCCTTTTGCTGTAGCAGCTCTTAACATGCCCCAGAGCACAGGGGGTGCCTTGTCTTTGTCCAGGGCTCTGTGTCTTGGGCTGGCCCTGTAAGCCCAGCTCAGTCTGGGGCATTGGATGAATCATAGAATCATAGAATGGTTTAGGTTGGAAAGGACCTTGAAGATCATAGAGTTCCAACTCCCCTGCCATAGGCAGGGGCACCTCCCACTAGATCAGGTTGCCCAAGGCCACGTCCAGCCTGGTCTTGAACACCTCCAGGGAAGGGGTCTCAACAACCTTTCTGGGCAACCTGTTCCAGTGCCTTACCACCCTTAAAGTGAAAAACTTCTTCCTAATGTTTAATCTAAACCTGCCCTCTTCCGGTTTAAAGCTATTCCCCCTCGTCCTATCGCTACATGCCCTAATAAAAAGGTTGATGCTGTATGGGATGAAGAGAAGGTTGGATGCTGTGTGGGATGCTGGAGAAGGGATGCTGTGTACGATGCTGGATGCTGGGGAACGGAGCAGAGGGCTGGTAATGATCCTGATGACCTTCCTAATGAGGGGGTACCACCATAAGCCACAAAAGGTGGAGTTTTGGAAGGGCTGATGGCTTCATGTCTAGGGCTGTGTGTTTCTGTGTCACAGGCATGCTGTAGTGGGCAGGAGGATGGAGTTCTGGCTTCCATTGGCCAAGGTTGCATGGAGTCCTCTAGTGGATCGGAAAAGGTGGAAAGCATTTCTTACAAATGTTTCTGTGAGGACTGAACGAAGGATGAGCTTGGTCTGTTGTTCCTAAATGCGTCCTTGTTGGCTTCTGTGAGGGGAGGTTGTGTCATCCATCTCTTCGATATTGATATTCTTCGATTTATGGAGAGGATTAAAAAATTGTCTTGTGTATTGTTGTTGTTATTGTATGGTTATCTGTTCGGATTCAATGTGGTACATTGCTGTAGGAAGTTATAAAGAAGCTATATGAAAACAAGGAAATCTTCAGTCTATCATAGCGCTTGTAACTTCTCTAGAGATAGATGAAACAATAAATACTGGGCGAGGGAAGTTAATCTGTGTCTGTAGTATTTTATTAAATAACGTGAACTCAGTGTGGTTTTCTGCGGCTGGTTCAATTTCCCACATGGTTTTATGGAGCATTATTACAATGGTCCCTTGCTGCGCGCGTGTCTGCAGGAACACTGCCCGTGGGCTAGTGGCAGTGGCACCCTCCTGTCCCTGCAGCGCCTCTGGAAGGACCTCACTTCCACCACCTTCCTCTAATTTGCTGTTCGGGTTCTAGCTGAAATTGCTGGGACACCTGGAGCCAAGCCAGAACATGAAAGGACTGGGGAGAGCTCGCTGGAGGGGCATCAAGCCTCTTGTCCGTCCTTCTGCGTGCCGAGAGCCGGCTGCCCTGAACATAAAGGGGGGGCACTTCTCATCGGGCCACTTCCCTCTTTGCAGGGGTCTCCTTGTGCCGGTCCCCAGTGCACGCGGGCGCCTCTCAGCTTCGGGATGTGGTGAGGAGCACAGCGAATGCGAAACGGTCTTCAAGCGTTTTCTTCAGAGAGTGGTGGTTTCTTTTCTGAAAGGCTTAATATGGAGAAAAAAATAGTTTTCATTTAATTCTTAAATTCTCTCCGCTCATACAGAGAAGGTTTCGGGTAGTTGTTTTAAGTCTGAGGCAGTGTTAACAACACAAGACTGAGTGTGTGTTACGTGCTGTACCTTTGAACACGCAGAGCCTCCTCAGAGATCCCTCGCAGTGTAACATATGGATCATTCCTATTGCTGCTGGAGGAAATAATGCATCACCTGTACAGATAGTCCTAGTCTTGTTCTGTGTTACAGAAAGCCTTCTTCAATCACTCAACAGCCATATAATTACAATATGGACAACAGATTTTTATCTTGCTGTCTTTTCAGGTTTCCCTCAGCCCTTTTTATTATATAATTTGCCTTTTATCTAGTGCATTTCCATATTTACAGGCTGCTCCAGTTCACCTGAGTGTTCACAGCTTAACAACTCACACTGAACTTATTATTTTCAAGTATATGTACAAAATACGTTAAAAAAGAAAAACAACTGGGTAGTGGGATTGTCGAGCCTGCTTTTGGTTACTGTCTTGTCTTCATGTTCAGCTGTTCTTTTCCCATTTCTTTTCCTAACCCTGGGAAAGATAAGGCTCCCCGAATTCCTCAGCTCTTGGCTGTCACCAGCACTGAGAAAGGAGTGGACAGGATGACCCGACCTCCTCAGTGACGTTGTTGAGTCATGGCAAAAATTTTCTTGCTGTTTTTATAACTTCATTCTGTTGCTGTCCATACACTTTGCAGGCACTGCTTTTAAAAACAAAGCACAGCTTTTCTGTCATATTTCTCCAGGGATGACAGCACCGATGGAAAATATGAAGTGACAAAACTGCATGTTTTCCTGAGGAGCAAAATGTCATCAATTCAGGTTTTGGTTAACTCTCAAGGCCGCAGAAGAACCCCACCATCACCAAACCACTGTGCTGCTCTGCAGAAACTGCTGTGTGAAGCTTGGCTCACGGTTAACATCCCTCATGTTCCTCATTGGTAACAGGAGTGTTCATTTCACAGGGAGTTTACTGGATTTAAGTTTGTCAGAGGTGCCCAAGTGAGTAGCGGTGGATGCCCATGCGGACCCACAGGGCTGTCGTGGGTCCTGCAGCAGAAGCCATGGCCGGAGCGGGAACATGCAAGGTTGAGGGCAGCACTTTTCAGAACAGCTGATAGGAAATGTACTCTCAATTGTGCTTTGTTTTTATCACTATAATTAGCAAGATCAATACACACACTCCTGTATTCATCTCCACATATAGCAGTGCTTACGCCTGTGCCTCCCTGGGGAGGGCTGCGAAGATTTCAGGGATCTGGAAAATTCTCGAAAGTTGGAAAGTGGGACCTTTCCCTTTTCTCCCCTTCTTGGCTGCTCAGCCAGCATGTAGTGCAGTGCCCAGCTGTACAAAGGGATACCCGTGTGCTGCCTGAATGAAATCACAGAGGTGGAGAATGGCATCTCTGACTGCTACCTTCACTCGCTTCACATCTCCTCCCTCCCTCTGGGAGGTTTCCAGCTGGCCTGCTGTCGCGCTTCCTCTGGCTCCCAGTGCCTCTCCTGGGGTGGAAGGGGATGGCTGGCGCAGCCGGGCAAGTGCGGGCTTTACCGTACACTTTGTTCTTTTTCGAGCGTAGGGGAGAAATCTTAGCGATGCTCTTATACTTTCAATGGTCCCACACAGATTTTCGTCTTTGGGGATCTCTTCTAACGAATGATTAATTAGTACTTTCAGGTCTATTGCACAATTTAAAAGGGGGGGTGAATACAAGTTCAACCTTTCTTGCCTCTTGTTTTCTGTTAATCTCTGTCGTTTTTTGCCCACTGACCCTGGGGGACTGTGAATATGTGGGGATGCTGCTCATCGCAGCCTGCATAAACAATGTCCTCGTTAAGAGCTGATCGGCTTAGCAAGGCCCCATGAAGTTAGCTGCCAGAGCCGAGCAGAAGCTGGGACTGTTGCCTCCCTCTGGGCTTTAGCCCCTCCTCATTAAGCAGGTCCGGGCTATTGATTGGGAGCTTGTGTTTGGAAGAGTCTTACTTACTCCATGCATTATCTTGACAGATTGATCAGACCTGATTGAGAACCTCTTAAAGGAACGAACAGCTGTAATGGGAAAGTTGGACTCTGTCATCCGTTAGGATGATTCTGGGAGCGAGAAGAACGAGGCTGACATCTTGGAGCAATTGTATTTACAATTAACATGGCTGAAAACGATTGCCTCTATTGATCCCCCCTTCCTGCAATTACAGCCCCATTGTTTACATTCCAGCACTTCGGTTATAAAAAGGAAATTCAATAATTATTGCATTATTTAAAGTTAAAGTGCCACAGAGTTTGCTGGCTACGCTTGCTGGTTGATTTAACGTTCAGTAAAATCCATGCTGAGCTCTCCATCTTTAGGCTGAGCAATATTTGGCTTTTAATGAGACTTCAAGGGCTGGTGGAGCAAACCCCGTTTGCTGGGTGGCTTTTGGGGTCATTTATGGGAGAATCCAAAAGCGTTTCAGCACAGCAAGCACCAGCCTTGTGGCCAGCAGGGACAGCATCTGTGGCCCATGGCCTCTGGGTGGGACCCCATGGGGACGACTCCTTTCCCGTGCTGCACGGGTGATCAGCTGTTACTTGGAGATACTGAGAATTTTTGTGCCTCATGCATTATTACTGACCTTTCCCCAGGTCTCTGCTCAGCTGCCCTGTGTATTGCTGTTGGGGTCCTCCTTGAGGAAAGTCGCTTGTTCTTGCCTCCCTCCCACTTTGTGGCGTCGCAGTCGGAGCCTCGTGGTGTGATGGTCATCGGGGGCTCTGCTCAGCCATGCTCGGTTCTGCTCGGCGGCTCTGCGCCTGCATGGGGCTCACAGTGTCTGCGCTGGCCCCATCACGGTACTGGGGGCATTCACTCAACTCCAGGCAGGGCTGGAGGGCACGAAAAGTACAGGTTCAGAAGGGGAGTGTAGGGACTGGCTGTTAATTGGGGCAGTTGGTGCGGTTTTTCAAGGTTTTCTGTGTGACTTGGGGACTTGCATCAAGTATCTCAGCCTCTTTGGCAGGAGGGAGTGCTACATTTCCAGCCTTTTGGAAGGAAAAATAAAGATCAGAAACAAAAAGGTAAATCAAAATCCACATTTGTTGCACAAAGTCGTCTTGTCCTCATCTTGTGGTGGATGTTTTAAGGGCTTGGGTGATACTGAGGAAGCTTTAGCTGGAACTGGGGGAGTGATGCTCACCATTAGGCTGTTCCAGTTACCACAAGCTAAACTGCAAAAAGTTGTGGGCATGTGAGTCTGAACTCCACAGGCTGCAAGCTGCGCGAGGAGCTGTTACGCAAGGAGCAGGAGAGGCTGGAAGGAGGGAAGGGTTTTGTAACGCTACTTCTTCAGAAGCAGTAAACAATCGCAGGACGTTGGTGGAATACAAAAGAGCGTAAGTTCATCTTTTGAACCTGCTGTATGGAGAATCAATTTTTTCCTCCTTTCAAAACATCTGGGCCGTGGGGTGGCTGTGAACACACCAGCCCTTCCCAGCGCATAGCCAGCATGTGTTCTCGCTGCGTGCTGCGTCCGCCCCACGTCTCCGTCAGCTCCAGGAAATTCCAGCCGGGGCTGCAGGTGTGAAAGGAGAGCAAGACGGATGGGCCAGCTCTGACTTTTATGGAGTACTTGGAACAGTCCAGGATCAGACAGCTGCATCCACATGACTTTCATTAAAAATTCAGATTCTTCTCTTCCAGGATTGTGTGATTTATCTCGTGCAGCAGATCAGAGGCGCATGGGGGCCAAGAGACGCTTAGGAGGCTTCTGAGGTCTGCTGCAGGGTCTGGTCCCTTTCCATGGTGACCTGTAGCCTCCCCTCCAGCCCTGGTGTGAGGGTTGCATCTCGTCTATCTCCCCGGGAGTGCATTGTCACAGGCACAGTTCTTGCTGGCATGTGAAATGTTTCCTACTAAGCCTGTTACTAATTACCCATGTTTGATTTCACCCTGAGGAAGAGTCAATCCCTGGGCATCCCCCTGTGCTGAGGATGTGTTCATAGTGTTGGCGTGCCTCCAGCACCTCCTCCTGAACACAGGAGTGTATGTTGGTGTTGGCTCTCACAGTAACCTTGCGTGGTTCAAAATCTCACATAACCTCTGCGGTGCTGGTGCTCCCCTGGTTCTGTGTGCCATCGTGGGCTTAATGGGTCCCGCTGGCTCTGGGTCTCATCGTTAACGCTGGTCAGACGTAGGTGCTCGCAGGCAGAAGAAAGAGCCGTGCAAGTCTGCGGTGCTGCCCTCTTCCACAGCTTTCATAACCCTCCAGCAGATTTTTGGCTCCATCTTCCTCAGCTGCATCTGTCAATTCTTTTAAATCCATACTAATTTTACCCATTCTAACAGAACAGCCGTTGTGCTGAGTTCAGTGGTAATAATAGTGTTATATGTGGAAAAAAACCTCCTCCAAAGATGTTCAAGACTGATCACTTCGGTGGAGCGTTTCTTAAAGAATCTCTTGGTAGTTCAGTGGCCTCTAATTTTGTGGCAGGATTGTCCTGTAAGGTGTCAGCTGGAGGAAGTGATTGAAAGTGATCTAAAGTGATTTGAAAGAGATTTCTCCAGACTATTTATCAATTATCCATACCACCACATGGCCTTACTGAGCAATCAAGAGTTGGTAAGCAGAAGGATGTTTGTGTAAGCAAGAGGGCAGTGGACTGGCTTTGACTGTCCCTGTCAGTGCTCTTGCATGGATCGCAGATTCGGTTGGTTTCGGGTCCAGGTCACCGCTGTGGCTGGTGATGCTGTTAGCTAGCTGGCGGCGAGGAAGCGTTTTCTTGTTGTTAGTGTTGTTTCTCTGCTTGTTGCATGGAGTTCATGAGATTATTTTCCCACTTTGTGTTTTGGCCCCCAGGCCTGTTATTTCACCTGCTTTTTTCTGCCTACAGACACCTTGGCACGTGCGGGGAATCCTTGCACACCAGAGGGGCAAGCAGGAGAGCACAGGCTGCTTGTTGTTGGGGGCAGTTGTGGAATTTCTGTCTACTGCTTGTTGTCATTTTGAGGTCTGCAGAAGAAAGGGGCCGTCCTCGAGCCTGCAGAAAGTTTTCTCACATGTTCTACCGCTCTTTGTACCATCAGGGCTTCCTGAGGGTGGAGGTGGGATCTCACCACTTGCAAAGATGGTTGGTCTTCCAGCTTGCAGACCAAGGGCTTGTGAGATTCCCACTGTTGTCAGTGTAGGTTCGCCCCTTTTAGGGCCTTCCAAAGGGGAAGTATTATACAAGATAAAGTTAAAATTGCATAGAAATTGGGCCTTTTGTCTAATGAATAATAAACATCAAAAGCACAAGATAGTTCAAAGTGGTTATTGCGTCTCCCAAGTGAGCTAGGGTTACAGTTCATATATCCCTCAGAACAGCATCTGACCCACTAAACATAGCAAAGAGGGTTTGGAAAATAACATTGTGCCTTCTGGCAACAGAGTGCTATAGGGAGGATTATCTGTTCATGTTACCGTAGAAATCAGGCTCTTCACATAGTGGCTGAAATAAACTTAATACAGAAGAGGTTTTGAGCAGTTAGGGATTTACCATCTGTTAAAATTTAAAAGATATAAAAAAGTTTTTAGAAACCAGATTAAATGGTTAACATTAACTACAGTAACACCTATAAAGGTGTAGGTGTTACAGGAGACTTCATTACTTGTGTAATAGCAGCAACACGGATCCTCAGTCCTGATTACAACAGTCTCATCTCCGAAGAACGTAGTTTGAGTACATGGCATGGGAGTGAGGAGGACTGCCTGCAGTCAGATTAATACAGCTGTTGCATTAAGTTCCATGATTATTGAAAAATACTGTGGGTGAAGCAGCGTTAGATGGAGGAAAGATAGATGGTAAAATAAACAAAATTCTGGGTATGTGAAGGATGGAGGTGGAGAGAAAGAAAAACTGAATATAGCGTCATTCCTTACTTTGTTTAAAAATTAGATTTCCATAGTCATACACTGTGAACATTCGTTATGCTATTATTTATTAGAAGAAAACAATTCCAAGCCAGATGTTAGAGAGCAAGGGTTGGAAAGTCAGTCCATCAGTGCGGCGAGGGTCAGCTCGTCTCGGCGCACACACGCTCGCTCCTTCTTGTGCGGGCGCCTCTCCTGCCCTGGTGGGTCTGCGCCCTCGCCCTCTGCATCCCCTGCCCTAGCCTAATGGCGGCACTGGGGGGCTGTGGGCAGCACTGGTGTGGACACCACCTGCGTGCAGTCGCCTCTCTCTCCCTCCTCTTGTGTTCGGGGGGCCGGCGGCTGTGCGCAGTGCATGCCCCAAAGGGATTGATTGCTGTCTGCTGGCCCCCGGCGCTCTGCAGTGCGTATAAGCACAAGTTATAATTTTTCTCTTGCTTATTTAAACTGTCTTTGTGTTCAGACCCTCCCAACTTGATGACTTCTCCAAGCCAAACCCAGAGGAAGGGGGAGGTTGATATGCAATACTCCCTAAACCAGCCTGAAATGCTCTTTAAGCAGTCTGGTGGGGCAGGGCTGAATCCATCCTGGCTGCCGGCACGAGCGCGGCCGCCCGGTGAGTGCAGTTTGATATGGAGTCACTTCAAAATAATAATTTCCTTGCGAGAAGCTAAAGACAAGGCTCCGGCCACCGTCGGCAGCTGGCGGGGCGGTGGATGGCAGTGCCTCCTCCGGGCGTTTGTTCGCCGTCCTGCTCCAATGCAGCTGCGCCGCGGGGAGATCACCCTGGGGCGCGCAGGGCAGAGCCGCGGTGGATAGCTCTTGATGTTGAGATGAAATTACCAGACCTGGGGTGTTTGGGACTGGTGTTCCACAGGAGGTCTGCGGTGAAGGTTGGGGGAGGCGGTGCAGGGGTTACGGCAAATGGAGGAGATGAGATCTCTGAGCAGGATCCTCCTGCGCTACTCACTGTGCCATGGAGCAAGAGTGCAGCTCTGCCCGGAGACCTGAGCACTTCCCAGATGGAAGATGGGTCAGATTTGGTTTGATTTGTGTGTAGGAATAGGTGTTGGGAGCAGTGCGGTGTTGTGCTGCGGTTAGTGTATGTACAGGAACAGCCCGCGTCCCCCTGGGAAGCTGTACTTGTGAGCCGTATGGTTTCCATCAGAGCGTTCCTCTGTCTGTTTCTGATTTAAAGTGGAGCTTTGACTAAACCTGATCAATATTTTGCATGCCATGCGTGAAGAACCAGATGTTGGAAGTTTCCTATCGTTGAGAGGGAGGGGGCGAACACCCCCCCAGACTTGCAGAAATCAATGTTCTCTGACAGAAGTTGGTTGGTTTTCCTAGGAACAATATATTCCTTTGATTTTCAAGTTGATCTGTCTTCTAACGAGGTTCTGGTTTAATATTTTGAATTTGTTTTCTGTGATACGGATAAATTCTCACAAGGGGAAAGCTTAACAGTATGATGGACAATAACTACACATACTTGTCCAGCATTTCATCACTTCCAGCAACTCACAGCCAGTACTTGCTCATCCTTTGTGTTGTCTTATTCTGGCCTGCTCCTTTCCTTTCTTGGAAGACTGATGTGAATGAGGGGTAGGCACGTCGGGGGTGGACTTGGTGGTGGTGGTGGCACCGCTCAGGTCTTTACTCCTCCCGCACTACAGGCAGGTGAAGCTGACCTAAGCACAAGGGATGTTGGAACATACCGCATATGCACAGACTGAGAGCAAAAGAAGAGCAGAAAATAAGACACATTTATTAAACTGTTTAAAACAAATGTTTTCCTAAAATCCCTCTTTAAATGACAGCAGTACAGACTGTGCCTCTGGTTCCCACAGAAACCATGTCCTTAATACTTCCTTGAACCTGTGACCAGTTTTTTCTGTTAATTGCTCACTGGGGGTTTCCTCTGGCTTCTCGCAGAAGCTGCTGCTGAGCCCGTTGGCACTTTCTGAGCTTCAACGCAGTTTTTGTAGGACGGGGTCTTCCCCGACGTGCCTCTCAGCTGACGGGAGATGGGGCTTGCCATGCGCCTTCTGGAGCGAGACCCCCAGCCTGCAGCGAGATGGGGCGGCAGGGAGGTTTTATTGCAGAGGTTGGATCTAAGCGGGGCAGGGCAAGGCTGGTTAAGCTGGGCCATGGGAGCCGGTCATGTGGCTCTTGCGACTGGCTCGCTAACCTTAGCTTTTTATGTCTTAAGCCATTTCTCTTTTTCTAGCTCAGGAAGAGGGTAATGCATGCAAACAATAGAAATGAAAGGAAGAAGAAGTTCTTATGAGGGAAAACAGCAAAAAATCTTTTGAGGGCACCGGTGGGATTAGTGCCCTAGTGGATTCTTCAAATATTACAGTGAATTTAATTAAATACATTGCGATCCCAAAAGAGGCTAGTCTAATTAGCCAGATCTAGAATACATTTATTCTCTTCCCTCGCCCTTCCAATCAGAAGCCTCAGCATCAGCTCCTATCCTATTTTTAATCATTCCTAGACTCAGAGGGCTCTCCTTCCTCCGTGTTAGCTAAGCACACAGCGCTGGGTAATATGTGTCTTTAATCTTATCTTAGCTGTAACTGAGATAATACACGTCAGAATTTTTACCAGAAGGTCCTGGCTGCACGTAGGCAATATTTATGATTGACAAACCTTGAGCTCATGTCCAAATCACCTTACTTCTGTGTCTTGGTGAAGTGCGTGGCAAGGAAGGGGTTTCATAAGATGACCCAGAAGACTAGAAGGTCTTGAGGTCGGACAGTAGGAGCTGGTAGGGATTATTGCTTAGCTGAAATGTTAAGCGTGTGGTGGAAACACCAAATGGGTTTCACTGAGGAGTCTTTCATGTCATTTGACTTCGGTATCCATTTCTCCCCTCACTGTGGGGACCGGGAAAGTTACTGTGAACTCTCAGCCCTGCCACTACCCAAACTGAATGGAGAGAGGCTGTGCTGTGGCAGCCGACATGGCTGTAAGCAGTAAATTCTTCCCTCTGGTTTTAAGAACTAACTGCCGCATTCTTGGGATCTATGACATAAAACAGCTATTCGTTTCCCTAGCGGTATGGACCTCTATGCCAGACAATTGATAGATTTTGTCAAATAATCAAGGTGTAATACTGTCAAATTAGCTATATTGGCTGTGATAGCACAGCTTCAGAGGGTGACAAGATTTTTTTTCCAAGTGCTAACCTCTTGCGGTGATACCCAGCTGCATGCTCACCATTGGCTTTTCAGTCTGGCTCGCTGTCACTGCCGTATTCCAGGCCAGGCTGCTGCTTTCTTCCAGATCCAAGGGAGTAAAACTTAGATGCCAGGGAACGGAGTGCTGGATGATGGATAGGATGGCACGCGCTCCGTTTCCATACGCTGTTTCCAGGACCTCCCGATCTAATGGGTTCATTGTGTTCTAAGATTGCTTTGGTTTTATTCTTCTTAGTTTTCAATGAGAATTTATCAAATTTAATTTTATCTGTTTGACATGAAGTTGGATCCCCTCCCAGGATAAGCTTTAAATATGAAAGAATTAGCCATGCGTAGGTCGTGAATAGTTGTTAATGTTGGATCTGGTATTTTTTTTCACTGAAGGAGATGATCTTGCCTATCTTGATTTTTGCTTCTGTGCTCATTTCAGTGTGTTACGTTTTTCTTGCTTCTAAGCGGGAGAGTGCACAGTACCTTGAGAATAAACAGGCTGATCTTACTGTGTCTTTGTCAAAATGTGGTTTCTTACTTAATTCCCAGGTAGCTTTTAGTAATTTACAGTGGACTAACCCAGGGAGACTGGAGATGATACAGGAAATTCATATCTCTCTACTTTGTTCTTCACAGCACCTTCAGCATCACGAGAGTGGGGTTGAGGGTGAAAGCTGCTATTACCACTGTGTCCTCTGTAACTACTCCACCAAGGCCAAGTTGAACCTTATCCAGCACGTGCGCTCGATGAAACACCAGCGGAGTGAAAGCCTACGTAAGCTGCAGCGCCTCCAGAAAGGTCTCCCTGAAGAAGAGGAAGACTTGGGACAGATCTTCACCATCCGGAAGTGTCCGGCTGCTGAGGCTGGTGAGTGCTGCCTCCCTTGCTTGAACGGGGTCGGGCTCTTGGCTGCTCTTCGTCACAGGATTTGACCAGCAGTATCAGACCCTCTGTGCAGTTTCATGGCAAGCTCGGTGACTTTCTTGTTTCTCTTCCCTGCTGTGGGGATGATGCTTATTGCTTATCAATAATATGTTACGGAAGTCCCGACTGCCCTGAGGTAGGACAAGACCCCTGTGTACCTGCAGCATCCAGCATAGCTCTGCCTCACGGGGCTTGTGGGTGGTGGCTCCGAAGCACCAAATACTTATGCACGTGCTTCGTTTTGTACTTTTAAGTGGTGCCCTCTGTTCCAGTGGGGCTAAATGCAAATTTGACATGTAGAAGCGTGTGTATTTGTTCCAGTTAGCGTCTTAAACAGTGGAATATTGTGTTGAGTGTCTAAAGATACTGTCACATTTGGACAGCTCTAACAAACTAGTGTACTATACTTTTGGTAGATACTTTGCAATGTGTCAAGTGATGTCCTGAGTGCCAGGGCGAACCTGTCCCAGCTTCTTCATTGATTTCTAGTATTTCAGCCACATTAGATTGGGAGGAGGAGCTGGTTGAGAGGGGTGGGCAGGAGAAAGAAGCAAGTGTTTGTTTTCCATGTCTTCTCTTGACAAGGTGGATAAAGTGAAGGGCTTGGACAGAGCATTTGGTCATACAGAAAGGACAGATAATAGGCAAGGGATTGCAGCTGTGAATCTAGCAAGAGAAAATGTGCCTTAAAGGGGACAGTTAGGCTGTGCAAAACAGAAATTGTATTTTGTTTAATCATTTAAAGGGTTAAGAGGTTTTTTATATTAGGAAAAAGCAAGATCTCAGGAAGTCCTCTTTGGAGGGAGGAGGAGGAGAGCCTGCCCGAGTCAGCTGGTGCGTGTGCTGTCAGGGATGTGAAGATGCTGGAGCTGGGGGATGCCTGTGAAAGCCTTCACAACCCTCCTCTGAACTTCAACCAGGACTTTCCTCCATGAGCACTGTTGAAACAGCTAAATCTTACAGAAGAGTGCTCTGAGGAACTGGCATTCTGCAATTAATGCACATAGAGACAAGGAGAGTGATCTTAGCTTAAAGGCGTTGAGAAAGGAAAGCAGCACCAGCTGGAGGAGAATCTGTGTGAGTCTTAGAAATGTCTCTTGAATTAAGACCTGAGTTGCGTTGCTGTTATGCATGTTAGTAACAAGGATCTGAAATACTTGCAAAACACCCGGAAAGTAAAACGAGATTTTTCATTAAGAGTTAAATTCAGTCTCATGGAAAAAAGTGACCGATCTGTGAACTCAGCAGCCCAGTGGAGTTGAGGGCATGGAATACGCTTTCCCAAAGGTCACGGTGACAGTGAAAGCGTGCTGTGGTTGCCGCACCATCCCGGAGGGGACAGCAGCTCTTACAGCCATTCCGCCTCTCTGCGATGCTCCGTTGTAGAAAAACATTCAGATTTCGAAAGGATATGTTGACCAGTGTTGTATGGTGTGTGAGTTTTCTTAAAAGCAAAATGAACAGAGAGCAGAAACCATCTGTGCCCTTTTGTGATATACAGAACAATCTTGAAAATCTTTGTTTACTTTAGAAATTTTGTTTACTTTGTCTTTTACTTTAGAAACCTTATCTTTCCCTGTACGTCTGCCAGGATTATGACATTGCAGGTACTGAGAGTGCAGAAGCTGACTAGCTGAGAAGGAAAAGGATTTGTTGACCATTTTAAAAAAATGTAATTTTTTTTTAACTAAAAGGCTTGACGAGTTGCTGAAAGGAAATCTCTGTTTAAAAATATTTTACTTTTTCAAATGGCTTGAGATAATTTCCTTTAAGCTTGTTGGTTCTTCAACAAAAACTGACAGTAAACAAGACGCTAAGAATTTCTTTATCATATTTTATTTCAAAGGTTAAAAATACAAGTAAAAATAAGACTCTCTAGAATGCAAAGGAGCGGGGAGGAACCTATGCTCTGTTTTGCAGGTCACTTTGACCTGAGATATTTAATTTCAAGCACTCTTCCAGCCCATTGTTGGGCCAGACTGAGCAGGCACACCTCACTGGCGACCGCAGGCACAAGGCGCTGGTCCAGTTATCCTTGCAATGATGGGAGTGGGATTTGGGTGAGAAGCTGCGGTACCCCCGTGGGGGAGAACAGATGCTCTCATCTCCCATTTATTCTGATCCCGTTGTTGTATCAGAACATACACTGGAATATAAAGCGGGGTGGCCCAGTTGCCCCAGGCCAGCAGCTGTGCTGAGGGCATATCCTGAGGGAAGGTGCATCAAGATGCCGCAAGCCAGAACCAGGTAGCCCTGGCAGGTGCCTGGGCTGGTGCCTCTGCTCCGGGGCATTGGGGCAAGGGGGCCCATCACCCAGCACCCAGGGGTGCTCCTCGCAGCAGGCAGGGTCAGTCTCTTGCAGGGCACAACCGTCATTTGTTTCTTGGCTTTGATTTATTCAGTGTAGTTTCTAAATGCGTAAAAAGAGCTGCCTTAGACAAGCTGATCCTTCCCTTTTTTGCTGTGATGTTTAAACTTCCAGTGTTATAAAATGCTGCTGTTATTTATTATTTATCTGGCTGTTGTTATTTTTCAGTAGTTTTGGGTGAGCATGTACCTAGGGTTAAATTCGCTCTTCTGACGTGTTTGTTTTTTCTTGGTTTTGAACTTTGCCGGTATATTTGGCTGTTAGACCTGTTCAGGAGAGCAGCACGTTCTGCTCAGTGAGGCTTTGCTGATGGGTCTCACCAGCACGATGCTGCCAGCGTGGGAAACGAAAAAGGGCTGCACTTCAGGTTTGCAGCTGGCTCTCCGCATTTCTTCCTCTATAACGTGATGGTCTCTATTGTATCCCCATTTGTTTCTTACTGTTTTTTTCTGAGGGCAAGGCGGACTTTCCTCTCTGCCTTTTGATGAGAGTCTCTGGTGATAGCGTATAACACGAGAAAGCCTTCCCTGTGTTTAAGACACCTTGAGCAAAAGTGCTTTTCTGATCTGACACGTCTCTGTCAGGGGGCCCAAAGGGATACTGACTTTTTTGCTCGTTTGCTGCATTACACAGGCAGTGGTTTGTTTTGATGCTGCTGTTACTCCTTGGTAATCATTGCTGTGATTCTCTCTCCCTTTCTAGTTAATTATATTTGGTTTGAATTCAGTTTCCGTACAAATACAATATCAGCTTGCTTTTTTTTTTCCAAAGTCAGTCCCCTTTTGTTATCACTGCTCTTTCTGAGGACTCTTAAAACATTTCAGTCCTCGCAGCTTTTCTACCTTCTGCAAAACTCCTTCCTGGGAGGGTGGCCCAGCCCCGGAGTCCCCATTCTGGGAGATGCTCGAAACCCGATGGGCAAGGACAAGGCCGAGGCCCTGAGCAGGACCTTGACTAGCGCCTGTCTTCTCTCCCCGGAGAACTGCAAGTGCTCAGGGCAGGGCTGAACTGGCAGAAAACCATTCCCTCCTTGTGCTGGTCTGTGTTCTTGCTGGTCTGGCTGGCCAGCTGCTGGTTTGCCTCAGCCAGTAGTGTGAAACATCATCCCTCTCCCCGCTCTTTGGTCTGGTGTGCTGTGACCAGGAGCAAGCAGGCACAAGGGATCATGTTGTAAGGGGTCCTGAGGTTCCAGGGGATGGTGGGGTCCAGCCAGCTGCTGCTGCTTCCAGGAGAGACCCCTGGGCCAGCTGTGACCCAAGGCAAGGTCCTGGCACACGACAGCCACGATCACTACTGCTGCTGGAGAACTCTGTGGGTTTTTTAGAAATGCTGAAACATTCTTTGTCACTCTTTTCTTTTCCTAGCTTCATCCCCAACTTTACATAAAACTGTGGGTTGCAGTAATGAAAGGCAGCTCAGCCTCATACTGTATGTAGCCTTGTGTTAAGTGGGACTGTGTAGACCGAACGAGTGGAGTTGCCTTGTTCCCCATCCCAGTCCGCCCCGTTTGCTCTGTGGCAGGGAGCAGGTGCTGGGGTTAAACACCGTGTCTGTCTGTGTGTACTCGCTGGTGTGTGTAAGCATGTAGGAAAAAGCATTGCTGTCTCTGGGGCGGTGCGTAGATATTTGCTTGTATAGATGCATCTCAATCTGTTGGAAGAGAGTGTCTGATCATACCTTAATTAGTCCTCTAACAATCTACAAAGGTCAGTGCCAATTGCCTGTTCATTTACATTTGTAATTGTGATGGTTCTTGATTGCACATTAGTTGCAACTCATTCCCTCCCACCCCGCAGAAAACACATGCAGCAGCCTAAGCAACAGCTTTGTAGACACAAGGACCTTTGTCTCTGCTTGTGCCAGCAGCACGGCCTTCACTGAAACTTTTGTGTCTTTTATGGAAGAGAGCTTTAGAAGCTACACTCCACTTCCAGTAAAGGGATGATGAAGTCATTGGCAGGGAAATTATATGGACATCAGGCAAGAAACCCAATCCTCCTTGAACTGGATAATTAAAGACAATTAAACTTTTCTGCTTGCTCTGAGAAGTGTGCTAATTATGCAGGAGACAGGGAAGTGGGCCCAGGCTTGGACATTCAGCTGTTTTGTTGATCACAAAGAATACAGCTTTAGGGGTGGCGGTTTATTTTCCTCTGTGGGGTATTTTTGGACATCTATTGCTGTAGTATCTGGGCTGCTGCCACTGCAGATGTCAGCCCCTTGCTGCAGAAGCATCTGTATAACGTTACCCATAAGCTAATTGATTTTTAATGATGGGGGTTTAGAGAAGAAAAAAAAAAAAACAAACCCATAATAAAAAACAAAACGTTCTCAAGATGTAGGGATGGATGCACTTATGACTCATTAGATAATGAGAAATAAGAGTGAAACAACCTGCACCAAATTTTCATTCTGGCTTTGAAAGTGTTTCCTTCTAGAAGGCATCGAGTCCAGCAGCCCGTTTTATAACTCAGACAGCCATGTGCCAAGTAGCCGGTCCAGAGTGGAACCGCTGCTTCGTCTCCAGCGTGTGTTACGCAGAGGCGTACACAGCCCCCTGCTCACCCTGTCGCATTGCTCACCTTGTCGCGTTGCTCTTTACATGCCATCCACACGGTTGCGGATTTGTTACAGCCCCGGCTGCTGAGCCTGTTTCTCCTTAGGCAAGTGCTGTTCATAATTCATCTGTTTCCCCCCTTACCTGTTTCTCCTGACTCTTCCTGTTTTGCGTCTCCGTCTGCTCTCCCTTTCCATAGCTGTCCTCCTGTGGGAAGAGCAGAGGAGGGTTTGTTCACTCTTCCCACTGTGTAGGACAGAAGTCCATCAGATGTCTGCGTTCCTCACCCCCACCGGGGTCCTGGGCATCCCTAGCCAGGGACTGCTGGTTCGTGCAGCTGCTCGAGTCAGGGTCTGCCACACTCCTCAAGTCAGGAGAAAGTCCTGTTGCTCATGGTAAGCTTGACCTGAGCAGAGGTCCCACAGGCAGAAGCACTTCGTGCTTGGGCTCTGCAGGACATTAAGTAGATCCAGAAGGGTCAGACAGAGCTGGGGCAAGAGACCACCTAGAGTTTTATGATGCCCAGAAGTTTCATTTTGATCATCCTCCCGTATGAGCTCTGAATTTGTTGACATCTTTGAAGGGAAACAGAGATTTTAGCAGATGTAAATGCAGAGGCAAATTTGCGTGGCTAACGAATTGTGTTGGTGTAAGCAAGCTGTGCAGTCTCTCTGTGGCTGGAGGAGATGTTCCTGCCCTGCGACATGAGCAGTTGAGGCTCAGACCACCCCATGTTATCCAAGGAGGCAGCAGAGCACACCAAGGAAAAGGTGTGCACCTTTCTCCTTCTCCTTTTCCAAGGCACTTCGAGTACCATGGTCTGGATATGATCAGTGGGACTGTTGAGAATGCTTTTGAAAAAACAACAACAGAAAATGTGTCAAGTAAGCACAAAAAAGTAAAATTTGTTGATTTTTACAGCTGTACTGGAAGCCATTACAGAGCTTTGTGGGACAAATACATGACTTTTCCACAAGTCATCTTAATATTTAGTGGGAAATGCTGACCATTTCTCAATTCTGTGAGTCATCCTATAGACTATTTTACAAAGCTTTGTATCCTTACTGTGAAAATCCGTAGGAAGGCTAAAAATAAAGTCAAATAATATCTTCTATTAAGTGCAGCTCTAGATTTTTTTTCTTAGCACCGTGTGCTTCTGGAGAACCTCTTTGTCCTTTTGGATATGGGAGTGCTCCCCTAAAACCGGGCTAAGCCAGCCAGAGGTACCACTTGCAGTTTTTGAAGAATTATTTTGCTGGATGTGTACTGGCAAGGGGTGCCACAGTCTTGCCATTGCACCACAGAGAACCAATCCCCTATGGTGGACATAGTGTTTCAGCAATCCTACTAATCTCTGCCAAATCCTTAGCAGCCATCTTCTTCCCACACACAAAGTCATTGTTGGGGCCCTCGCGTGTGAAGAGTGAGGGCAGGCTCTCTGGAAGCTGTTGCTAAACTCGGCCAAGCACAGTCAAAAGCCCCTTTGTTTGGGCAGGAAAGGGCTGGAGAGGGTGTCAGCAGGAGGATTGCTGCCTGCCCGTCTTCCTCTGCCCGGCCGTGCTGGAGCATCCATGCTGCTCACTCTGCCAGCAAACAGCGAGGGACCAGCCACTCTCCCCGCTCCAGACAGGTTGATTACAGTTACTTAGAGGAACACCTTTGCTGTAAAGCTCTGTTCTGGTAACCCCTTGAAAGCTGCTGGATCCCAGAGCTGCCTGAGAGGAGGGGTAACCCCGTGGGTCCTGCTTTTCCCCTCTCTCTGCCCCTCAGGCAGAGGTGGGTACACTGTCCATCCACGTCTTCCTTGTATTTCAGTATTCGACCTTCTGAAGGGCTGCAAACTGTAAACTGAAATCAGGATGTGAATTTTTAATGAAACCAAGTATGTAAACAGAACTGAGGTATAGCTAGAGCGGTTGCCAGATGAGAAAAACCCATGTGGTTTAAAAATAGTAGTTACCAAACTCAGCTTGGCTCTGCCTGTGGTGCTTGCAGACAGCTGGATGTTCATATAGCGCTTGCACCTCTGTTTTCACTCTGAGTCATATGAAACACTTTGCTAATGTTCCTCTTTCTTAAAAGTAGTTTTGTAGCTGCACCAGGGATGCGAAGGCATCGCCGTCAGGAGAGAGGTGATGGCAAACGGGAACGGAAGCAAGTTCCTGCGTGATCGGGAGCAGATTTGTTCATGAAACGCGCAGGATGTGGTTTGCAGTATGAAAAGTTTTCTCTTAGACAAAAAGTTTCTATTTAGCAGAAGGGAGGCTTGATGTCAGCCACATTTGTCAGGTCAAATTTGTGACTTGGAAGGCCTATAGAATCCATTATCTTCTTCCCCGAGCCCGAGGCGTTGTTCTCTGAATTCTCCTCACTCCTGTCCAGGCTCTCCAGTTCCTCCCTTCCCTTGCTTGCCGTGCCCTGGACTTAGGAATTGGGATTAGCCAAATGAAAATGAAGTGAAACAAACAGTGGAGAAAAGGGGAAAGGGATCTTCCACAGAAATCTGTGAGGGAAACCGTCCTGTTATTTTCCCACCTTGAAGACTGGGCAGCCATGCAAGGCATTTCTCATTCACAATCATCAAGCATGGAGTAATTATTAATGTAATTTCTTACAACAGGAATGTGAGAGGCTCCTTTGGAGTGGATTTTTCATGATTGCAGGCTCCATACTTCCAGTGGAACTTTAAAACTTTTGAAATGAAAATGGGTAATGCCGAATGATATTTCTCCCTGCTTGAAATAACTCAAATTTATTAAGATCTGATGTCCTCCACTTGGTCTCAATTAAAGAAAATGTGGTCATTGCTAATGTTGGAGAAACATGCATGTTGCTCTCCTACATCTGATAGAGGTAATGGAGGGTTTCAGAAAGGAATAATTAGTTTGCTTTTGTAAGCCTCTCTCCACTTTTCCGTGGGACTTAATTGCACGCAACAATTAAAAACTTCTCAAAGCAGATTACTTGTACAGTGTCTGCAGGAGAACAGCATACAGAGCTTATACTAGAGCATCTACCAGCCAAAAGCACGCTACAGCTCTGGCTGTGCTGGCGAGGCACAGATTTATCTGGTTGGAACATGTGGCCCTTGCAGAGGGGTAGGGAAGAGCAACGTGCGAGGTGCACACTGAGGGATTTGGTGTAAAATTTCCCACCTGATGCAAGCAACAGTTCCAAATGATGTTCTGCATACCGTCTCCTCCCATTGCTCCGGCCTCTTACAGCTGGAGAAGCTCCTCTGGTTTCGCACTGCTGCCAGTCACCCTCTCCTCCTCAAAACGAGATTCCTTCCTCTGGTGTTTAACAGCTAACCTCATTTCACATGCTTCCCCTTGCCATTTCCAGGCTTGTCCTTGATTGACACATTTAATAATCTGCCAACCCAAATGACAATCTGAGCTCCTGTGTGCAAACATCAAATGCTGCCCAGCTTCATTAGCTTCTCTGGGGCTTTTTACCTCTTTCTCACTCCCCGCAACCCAATATTGTCTTTTCCCAATGTGTTATCTGTAACCCCCGGAAGGCAGCAGCCTGCTCAGGCTTTGTTTCCAAAGCGTTGCATGTAAATCCAACCCGAGCATCAGTACATGAATCGTCAAAGAGGTGCACGCTGCCGCAGCCCAGCCACAGCGGGGACTTGAGAGGGGGCCGGGAAGGCGGTGGGGTGCCTTGTCGCATGCACCCAGCTTTCTGCCGGGGGCTGTTTCCTACAGCTGGGGGTGTGCAACAGCTTTGTTGTCTAAAGAGGAAATCCGTTTCTGTCATCTCATCCTCAGCCATAGGGAGTAAGACAAGCTATTGTCCTGTTTTGAGAAAACATTCACCCACGGTGCAATAACATACGTGAAATAGCAACAAAGAGGAAAACAGCTCGTGGCGATATGTATGTTAAGCTGATTAAACTTGCAGTTCCCCTTTACTGCAGCATTTCTGATCTCTGTGCCAACCCCACCAAATACCCCCACATGCAGGATTATCGTCTTGTTTTCCAAGATCTCATGTCATGTGTGTTCATTTAAAGCAGGAGGACAGCTTGTTGCGTTCCCCTTTGTTGTTCTGCTGCACCTTGGAATTTTTTCATTTTTTTGTGGATTGAGTGGCTTAAGGACCTTTTTACCTTTCCAGCAAGTTCCTGATGGGAGTCGTGGTACTTCTGCGCAGGGTCTCTCCTCTGGAGGATGTCCAGGGGCCGGGCAGATAGCAAACTCTCTCCTTCGTGGCTGGACTGAGAGGCAGGTGGAAACTTTGGGTTGTGCTTTAGTTTCATATTGCTTTAACAGTTATCAAAATCCAGCAAACGTACATTTCACAGCCGTGGGCCAGGATTGCTATACACAGGTAGCTCCTTTGGAAGCTCTGAAGATGTGAGGAGAGCCACATGCTTTAAGAAAGTCAGTCCCTTTAGGGGACTTCTAAATCCACATAAGGGGACTTCTCTCTCCTGGTATTATTCTGTAGCGTAATTTGTAACTGTTCCCTCCTTGCATCCTTTCCCCCAACCAAATTTTGGAGAACGCTATTCCCGTCCCAGCAGCATCTTTCTGTCTTTGTGCATACGGGACACCATGGGACTGTTGAGGTCTGGCTTTGCAGAACACAGGGGTAAAGTTGGTTCCCCTTTAATATCTGGCAGAGGCAGATTTCCTTTGTTATTTATTTTTTGGGTTGGTTTTGAGTTTAAAGTAAAAAGCAGTTGTGCCTTCACTCTGTTTTGACCAACCAGCAGTGAATAGATAATCTCTAAAGGATATGAAAGGTTTAATCATTTTAATTTTGTTTTTATTAAAGTTTATCGTGACTTTTTTCATGTGCCCCTGGTAAAGCGGGGAGGGGCAGGGGGGGTAACAGAAATCTACACAAACCCCCAAGCATTCGCTTAATGAAACTCTCTAATGGGAGGCGCCTGGCGGGAAGGAAGTGGTTAGATAGCTGGGCTGGGGAAGGCAGACCAAAGGCACGCTGTAATATCGCTGAAACGTGGCAGGAATCTCATAAACTCCCCATCTAGCTCCAGCAGACACTTGTCACTGGGAGCTCATGGCTTTCATTAAGCAGAAAGAGAGGAAGCTCTGACGGCTGACTTGTTCCAGAATGTTTTTCTTGTTCGGCTGCATCTTAAAGCCCTTTCCACTTAAGAAAAGTAAAGGGGAAAACATCACCAGATGCTGTAGTAAAACACTGGGAAGCTCCTGGTCCCTCTCCTATTCTGCTTTTTTTTTCTCCCCACCGAAACAAACCCCAGAGCCACACTGACACAGAGCGCAGCGTCTCTCCTGAGCTCAAGCGGCTGCTATTTCCTTTGGGACAGGAGAGTTGCATCCCTGTCCCTGTAGTCTCGCCCTTGGTAATGAGTTTGGTCACCAAAAGCTCTGCTGCTGGTGCCAGCTGCACCTTCTGCTTCTCTTCCCTGTTTCACTTGTCCCCCTCTTCCCCTTCCAGTTCTCAAATAGGGAAGTCTTCTCTTGAGGACTGCAAGGTGGTTGTTGCAGTAGTGTGGGTTAAATTCAAGACTGAAGGGCTCTCCCTTTTTGGGGTGAACCAGTACAGCCTTGAAGACATTGCAGGTCGAACAGCAGTAGATACTGCAGCCGTGTCTCAAGATGTGTTGGAGAAGGGTTAGATGTCAGTGTGAGTGACACAGGATTCATATTAGCAGCAAATTCTGCTCATGTTTAAAGTCTCAGCACAGCCGTGATCCTTCTATCCAAACCTCACACTTGCTCAGGTGCTCTCTCTGACTGAGCCTCCTGCTTTGACATTCTGGTGGTAAGGAGAAGAAGAAACCTTCCAGAAACTTAGACACATGCTCCAGCACCTGTTCCTCCACTGTCAACCCTAATTTATGATGTTCAGCTTCATAGTACTACATGGTAGCAGCTTATCTCCAGTATCTTTCTTACAGGTTGGACTGTTCTAGCCATTGCTGCACTGCTGTTTTCTCCCTTTCTACACTACTGGGCTTCAAATTTAATATATCTGGAATGAACATGCCTTCTTCTGTGTTAACAGGTTAATGAGTTTAGAGAGTTGCCTCACTTGCATGCTTTTGTTGGTGTATTAGCTCGGAGTCTCTTTTCCCGTTCTGCTGTTGACCTGAGCTGGAATGTGCTGGAGCTCCAGCCCAGAGAATTGCTGATACCTTGATACCTTCTTTCCTACTAATTTGCCCAATAACACATTAGGTGGGGACAGTGGCAGAACAAAAAGTTCAGTCACATTCAACTGGGCACAGGCTTTGTGTTCAAAGGCAATGAGGATGTTTAACTTGTTTATGGGTAAACAGTGGAGTAGGGTGAGGAGGTGCCATGAGAGGGAAACTGCCAGCCAGGCTTCGTGCTCAAGCCCTTGCTGAGGAGCTGCTGTACGGCAAGGTCCAGCACCCGGGCTTGGAAGTTGCTGATTCCTGGATGTAATTACTGATACAGAACAAGAACTGTGCTTCAAACCAACTGCCTCGCCGGACTCCGTGTGAAACAGAAGAAACCTCCAGCTTGGTCCATTAGTGCTGCTCATGCTTCCTGAGTTTTGCTCTGCTCCTCGTGTGGAGGTGAAGCTGTGCCCTGTTGCAGCATCCTGGTGTCCCGCAGGGCATGGCGACCAGACAGACCTTCCCGGCCTTACAGCACCTGCCCGGTTGTGCAATGCAGAGAAGTGCCAGGCCCGTCCCAGGAGGAGAGGTAGGAAATATAAGTAGGACTCCAGCCTGCCAGATGGTACTTCAGGTTTTGCTGCAGCTCCACCCACACTTCATTTTGGTATCTCTGTGGTGGGCAGCCTCGAGTCTCACCTGATGACTCCTGAAGAGCACTGGAAGGCTTGGGAGTGCAGTGCCCTGCTGGTTCGTCTCCGCTCGGTCGTACATGTTCATCCTTAATGATCGTCAGAGGCTGAGACCATTTCCCTGGGACAAGGCTTGTCTTGGCTGCACGCTTGTGTTTTGTGTCACGGTGGCATCTCTGTGAGGTGGCAGAGTTTCCAGGAGTCCCTTCTGCTCAGCTGTTTCCTCCCCATCTGCACATGGTGTCAGTAGTGAACCTTTTTGGCTGATTTCTGTGATGAGGGATAAAAAGGAAAGTTGTGCTTGAAGCCAGGTGTCTTCTCCAGACGTGTGACCGTGTTCCTGACTGCTGCTGTTCAGGGTCAGAAACGGGGTTGACTCCTCTCTGGCGCTGACACCAACAAGGTGTTGTGATGCCACCAGTCCTGGCCAAGGACTGCAGTTTCCTTTCTGGAGGAAGCATCAGCAGAGTGTCAGGAGGTGGTGGGCAAGAGCTTGCTAGCTCGAGGGGACCCAGACCTGCCTCTGAAGGTCTCGCCCTGTAACTGATAGCTCGTACGATCCAGTTTGACAGGATGCTCCTAGGCAGAAATGCCAAGTTCATTTTCCTTCTACAGTTTTGTTCTGTGTAAGAAGAACAGGGAAAGAGGGTGTGGGGTGGTTTGTGTTTCTTGAGAGGTATATACACAGACTGGATGGAGTCTCCCTCAGCATGGCAGTAATTCTGGTTTTTGCCCGTTGTCCTGAAAATGTTGCGCTTTTCTATATAAAGGTTCTTTTAAAAGGATTTCGGAGCCTGTCTAAACATAGAGCTCTGCCTGAGACTGGCTGAGGCAGTGCCAGGTATCCTGGGCTGTAACAGCGTGCCCTGGAGAAAGCAAATCCACACTTTCTATGAAAGAGGAAACTCCATGGTTTGGATGGATGCAAAGGATGCCTCTATGGACTGTTTCTGTTCCTCACATAGGACATTTACACAGGATTTCTGGTCTCCAGCTCCATCTTTTCATCAGAGAGGAAATTGCAGGACAAGATCTCTTCATACCTCCTTCTGTGGTGCTTTTGTACCACTGGTTGCAGCAGAACCTGCTTATGCATTTTCTGAGATGAACAAAGTTACGTTCACTTCCTACTGTCAGTGAGAACTTCTGTCCAAATGTTTACTGCAAGTAGTAATGGAAAAGTCACTGCATGAGCCAACGGAAGATGTAAGTCAGGGTCCAGGAGCGACCCCTGGGCCTTGGATTAGCAAAGACACTAAGCCCACATTAGCTTTGTCCTTGATGTTTTAAACATTTTTGACTTACAGATTACAAAAATGTTGCTAATTTATTTCAGCGGTTCTCAGAAATGTTAAAAGATGGGACTGAAATTCCAGAGGTCTGGACAACTATGCAGTTCTTATGTGGGACGTAAAAGTAAGTTACTTCTGGATTTAGGGTTTCACCCATGGAACAAGAATAATATCTTCAAGGTGGTTGTGAAACTGAATTCCTTGACGTTTGCCATGTGCTTTTCGATCCTTGCAAGGGCAAGGTAGAATCCCTTCTCACGGTCTTTTTTTTCAGGTCTTCAGAGACAGAAAATAGTACCTCCAAGTGCCAAACCTGCAAGGAGAGTACTCTCAGCCATATCACTTTTTGCTGCGACCAGAGCAGGCTTCTCTCACAGCTGGTCAGCCAAAGCAGTTCCAAAGAGAGAAAGCAAGCATGGGAGAGCTTTTCCAGAGCTTGCACACTGAGACTTGTAGCATCAGCATGTCATCCTGTTTGGAATGTGCATTTGAAGCTTGTTGCCACTGAACATGCTGATTTTGGGTTACAGTGTAGGCTTCATTGACCTGTACAAGAGATCCATTTGTTCATAAAAGCTGCTGCAAGTTTGCAGGGTCATGCTCAATACTGGAAGAGAACGTCCTGCACCTTTGCTCCCTTCAGGGAATATCCCTGCGGAGCATCAGTTCCTTTCGTGTTTGTTTCTGTTTTTTCCCTGTCCTGATTCTCTCATACTTCATTCCGATGCAGGAGTATACGTCTGACGGTCTTTATCTAACTAGCAGGACTGCAGAAGGAGAGTGTCTGACCAAAACGAAAGCGTGCTTTGAGATCTTTGTTCAGAGGAGGCATTATGAAAATGGAAGGTATTCTCATCCTGCAGCTCACTTGTTAGGATTATAGACTTAATTGCAAGAGGTGCAGAGTTTGGTTTCTGAAATTGATTTTGTTTTTCTTTAAGAGCCATAGGCAAAATGAGATTGTATATGTTATCAATGGGATGATTTGTGAAACAAGGTTTTACAGCAACTGGAACAGGGCTAGAAGTAACCCCTAACCTGAGCCAGTCCAGCATTTTCACTGCTGTTAAGCGTACTTCGACGTGCACATCAGGAGAATGCTCTTCTGTGTATGTGCTAGTGGTCCAATATTTGCCTGTGTTTCTCAAATATATTTCCCTCCTTTTCCTTCTGTAAGGCCTATTGATCCTCTGGTGATGACATTAAAGTCCTCAGAACTGCCTAAGAAGGAGGTACGATGCACATTTATATTTCCACTAAAAACCTGAGATTGTTTAATAACCTGTCTACCAACGCCAACGTGTTGCTTTAGCTGCTTCAGAAGGAAATTTGGGGACCCATAAACAAATAATAACCTACTTCAAATAAAGGTCTCTTCCTTATTCCTACAAAAATTTAGTTCATGCCCTTAAGCAAGAGGGTTTCTATTTCTTACAAATAGTCAGTTTGCTTTTCTAAGTTGTACATCTTGATGCCATTGCCGTATAGTTTGTTTTGACCTCAATGATTTCTTGAGGCCATGCGTTCCAAAGGTTAATTGGGAGCTGTATGAGAAAGTATTATCTGTATTTGCTTCAAATTTGCATTTTTTCCATGTTCATTGTCAGTCCTCCAGAGACTGGAGGATGAGGGAAGTGGTATCGGTCCTGCTCCCTTGAACCTTCATTTGGATGCTCCCTGTCAAGGCCACTTTACTTCTTTTCAGACCAAGCAGCCCTAATCATCTCCTCCTTTTCTGTGTAGGTACCTCTTCCTACCCCTCTTTTCAGCCTTTTCATTCATCTGTGGCCACTTCCTTAAATAAAGGACAATGTTTTAATTTTTTGTCCTGTTCCGCACGTGTCCTAACGTGTTCCTGCTTTCCCATGCAGTGTGTCAGATGTAGGTTTCCTTTGGTCTGCCTGCAGGGATGTCCTGACCTTTCCGATGCACCACGTACAGCCTCACTTGAGCCCTCCCTGGTCCTGTGTTGGGCCCCGAGCCCTTAAATCTCAGCTTTCTTCTGGGATGGTGTGTGCGGGGCCCCTGCGTGGCCCCTGCTATCGCTCACCAGGCTCAAAGGGACAGAAAGTGGGGATGGACTGAGCGTGACTTGCGAGCGTTTTTCTTTGCTTTTCTGATTTGCTGGTATTCATGCAGGGCAGACGCTTCTGCTCCTTTTCTGGGAACTACGCTCTCATTTGGTTACCAATTAAGCTGAAGCGTTCTGGCCTTTTCCATCCTCCTTTTTATTGTTATGAAGGGTGAATTAGGGCTTGGTGTTCAGGATTGTTCTCTGGCCTCCGCTGCTACTTTGCTGCCTCCTTTGTGGCAAAACAATGGCATTAATTTTGGCCTTTGCAGGCAGGCAGGCAATCTGGCAGCGCACAGTGCCTGTCCGTTCCACTTCACTTGTGCAGCCACCTCTCCTTTCCACATCACCTACTCACTTTTCTCCTCCTATTCTCTTTTTTTTTTTTCTCCCCTTTTGTGCATGCGTGTGTGTGTGTGTGGTGTGGAGGATTGCTCAGAGTTTATTTTGTTCCAGTCTGGACGGGGTTAGAGGTCGCAGCCTGGATGCTGAGCGAAGGGAAGCAGGCATGTGGGCGATACGGAGTGAGCAGACCTTCCCCTGCTGTGCCTCGTTCCCTGAGTGGGTGCGTCGGGGTCTGATGAGCTCTGGGGAGTGGGAGACGTGTTATGCCCCCCCTCTTCGTTACCCCTTCACCAGACGGTCCCTCTTCCAGGGCCTCCAGCAGTGTCATGAGAAGGCAGTGACGTGGGGAGCGTGGAGAGCTCCTGGGTAGGGGACAGAGGGATGCTGAGAATGCCCTGTAACAGCAGGACCGTGGGTGTGAGCGGTGGAGGATGCTGGCGCAGGCCCATTGGGGGATCCCCAGCATGCTGTGGCCCCATGCAGCATCAGTCACGGGAGAGCAGGGCCACGGCATGGGAGGGAGTCCAGCTGCTCTCCTCTGCCATGCACCTGAAAGCGGCGTGAGCCCTGGTCCAACTGCTGCTCAGAGGTCCCCATGGGCGGCTGTGGGCTGGGTGCAGGGCACGGGTGCTGTCTGTGCCCTGCTGGTGCTCTACAGGCCCTTGTGCCTCTGGGCATCACTTCCAGGTCGCCTTTCCCCAAGCTCAGGAGGGTCATTGAAGGAGCGGGTGGCTGCCGGGCAGCCGGGTGTCAGGTGTGTTTGTGCCGGGTCCTGGAGGCACTCGGCAGCGAGCAGCCGCTGCTGGCTCCACTCTGGGTTTCGCTTTTCCCACTGATTGATGGCAAGGGAGGACATGTGTGCGAGGTCAGGAACACGGCAGCAGCTCCCCAAGGTCACCGAGCACCTGCTCCCCACTATGCCATCCTCTCCGTCCCAGCCGTACGCTTGGGGAGCACAGGGGACCCCTCGTGTCCCCCCCTTGAAGTGGGGTGCCCTTGTGGAAGCAATACTGACCGACCAGCCCAGACCTCCAGGTGACAACCCCAGCCACCGGTGCACAAATAGGTTATGACAGTGACTGACTCACCTCCCTGGAGTTTTTTGGTCAGTGTGAAGATTTCCGTTTACACTTGTGCTTTTGTTGTGCCAGCTGCTGAGGGGTGCAGTGTGCCACCCCACGCACCATGGCCGCTCAGCGGGTGCAGGGAGGAGCGCCGCAGCATGGGGTGCAGCGCCCAGGGCTGCAGGGCTGGGGACGGTGCTGGTTTCAGACCGTCTCACACAAGGGAGCAGGAGTGTTGAAAGGGAAGGAAGGACAAGAGGTTTTACCACAATCACCAGGATCATCCTAAAATGGCAGAAATAGGAAAATGCAGAAAAGGCAGGAAACATCCGCACATCAAGGATGTGCTGTTTGAAAAGCGCAGTGGGGTTTTGCAGTGCCTCTCACTGGCATAGAGCATCAAGCCCTCCGAAACTGGATACCATTAGAGAGGAAGGATTGAGAGCTAGGGCAGGGAAGAAAATCTACTTCCAGCCCCAAAAGGTAAATAATACAAAATAAGTGGCATGTTATCCCATCAGATTGAAGGCTGCTCCAAATGGTGCAAGTTCCAAAGGGAGAGACTCAAAAAAGAAAAGAATGGCAAACTAAAATCAAGTGGAAGATCACACTGCTTTTCAAAAAGTAAGCAGGATGGTTCTGAAATGAGCAAGGTGATTAGTGTGTTTCATTTCTCACAGCGAGTGGGATGGTAGCCCCATGCACTATCAGGGAGCTGCAGTGAGGAGGAAGAGTATGGTACTGGGGCCAGCTCTTGGATCTCACTGGAGAACTTATGGACCTGACTAGGGACATGCACTAGGGAAAGTCAGAAATGTGGAACAGAAGTCTCACGTGTAGCAGTACCCTAACGTCAGCCATGCTTCTGCTAGAGTTGGGTCACAGCTTATGGGGAAGTGGTGACCCCGTTGCGGTCTGAGGTGTGGATCCTTTATTGTTTTCTTTTAAATAATGTAAAGAGAATGGAGCCCGTTGTTGATGACGTGAGGCAGTGCTTTCCCTGGCTCTGTTCAGATTAGCAGTTCCAGCTCAATAGGGCCAGTGAAGTGATGAAAGGAGGATGTTCTCCATGGCCTGGCCTCCAGCCCCGGCACATGCCCGTGTGCCTCTCGCTGCCTCTGGGCTCCTGTCGGCACGCTGGCAGAGATGCTCTCCAGGTCCCACGGCTGCTTTCAGCCCTCTGGAGAGCTGCTTTGGGCTCAGCTCTCTTCCTCTCTTCGCTGAGATTTTTGCATAAGATAGCTCTTGCCTGCAGGTCCATGGCTGGCTTCAGACCCTGGCTGAGTCTCTCCCCTTCCCCATGCTCAGAAGGAGCATGGCAGGCACGGTGGCTGCCTGGCGTCGGGCGAGCCTGTCCTCTGCTGTCCGGAAGGCAGCGGCCAACTGCATCAACGGAGCGCGTGCACACAGTCAACAGTTTCCTTTCTTCTGCACAAATTGGCAAGGACTAACCTTGTCATATCTAGTGCAGCGCTAACGGGCGCCTGCCTCCAAGGGGTAATCATGCAGGCATAAATTCGGAAAGTTGCTAAGCTATGAGCAGTCTTATGAGCATTAAAAGTGTCCTCTTTGCCAGAAAGGTCATTCATAACTTGGCTGCGCCGCTGATGTACAGTCAGTGATATTGATTGATTAATGTATAAAAAGCACCAAATCCATTTGCTTCTATGAAAGAGAATAAAGTGCAGTCGACTCTCCCTTTATTTTCACCTCATCCTTTTGTTTGAAGGACGTTTTTTTTTTCTCTTTTTGTTTTGCCAGCTAGGTTTAAGGGGGTTACAAAAAGCCAGTTTCTGCCAAGTAATGCGTTCACAAAGGGAACATTGATTCACATCAGTGTCGCTTGAATTACCCTTAAAGGTTTGCCAAGGAGTTGTTCTTATATTAACCTTCTGTTCATCAAAGATGAAATAAATAAATAAGTCATAAAATCAGCTTCACTGCCCGCGCTGGAGTTGGATGCAAAACAGGAATTTCTTCTGTTAGGAATTTGTGCTCCAGGTGCTGCTGCTTAGCCCCGCTCCCCCACACTTTAGGCCTTTTCCCTCCTGCAAAGCTGCTTCCTCCTGAGCCCCCCGGCCAGCCCCGCTGCTCCCGGCTCCCGCTGCGAGTGCTCCTCCTCCCCGCCAGCTTGATTCCCTCTTCCCGGGGCAGCAGGACAGGCTCTGGGGGTGCCCCGTGGCACCTCCACCGCCTCTCGGGCGGCACAGGGTGGAATTTACTCCAGCGCAGAGATTAGTACTGAGCCGCTGCTGTGCTGCCCGCGAGCTCTGACCTTTGGTGACAGACGGGCAGGGTGATGGGACAGGGGCTGGAGCTTTGACAGGGCCCTGCCAGCACCAGGGGCAAGGGTTCAGCCTGGCGGGTTAGAGCCTGGGCTCAGTGGAGCCCTCAGCCTACCGGGGCTTGACCGCTTTTGCAGTGGCAGTGTCCTCGTAGCTACCTTGGCCACTTGGATGCTGGGACCATGTGCTCACCCCCAGGACACCGCACGATGTGCGAGTGCAGTACTTGCTCTGTTCCGAACTTGGATAAATGTTGACGGTTTCAGGGGACGGGGATTCCTGCAAGGGGTGTTTTCTCAAGGATTTTGTATAAAATGTTGATTTAATCATTGCAAGCTTAACTAGAATGATTTCTACATGGAAAGATAGCCTCCTGACGATCCGGGACGTTCTGCCCCATCTAGTTTTAGCATTCTTCTAATTCACCGTAAGTCTTGTTTGTTTTTCTGGATTTATTTGGCCACTGGTAATTAATTACACGTTGTTCTCGTTTCCTTTTGGTTAATTCTGAAATGGGAGATATTCTTGTGCTTGTGGAGCTTTCTCTCCCCAGGGTGCATCTGCATTGTCCGTCCCAAATTGCTGTTTCCCAGAGAGAATGCAGTAAAGGTGTTGCAGTTATCTGTTGATTTTGGGACAGTGACTGGGGAACGTGAGTCCGAGTGATTGTTGTTCTCTGCAGTGGGAGCCATGTTGCTTTTTGTTAGTGGTGTTAAACTCTAACCAGACTTCTGTGTTTTCGCTTAGTTCCTGTTCCAAAACCTGTGAAGGACCGTTCAGTTTTTCTGTGGATTGGTGTCATTTCTTCTCTTAAGCAGGGAGTTTCTTTGGCTTTGTTCTGCGTGTCGGGCAGCTGCAGCACGTCACCCTCGTCCATAAAACACAAAGCTCAGATACCAGGCCCACTTGGAAATGTCTCTGCATGAGCTGTCCCCACCTGGCTGTCACGACAGCCAGCCTCCCCAGCATGTGAGCATTGTGACGGCCGCCAGGTCCTGTGTGTCAGTTCAGATAACCTGAGCCACTTGGCCACGAGCGGTGCAGAAGCCCTTGGCTTCCAGCTCAGCTGCGTGTTCATGTCGGTGACCTCCCAAAGCGCTGGCTGGAGCAGCAGAGGGATCCAGTGCAGCGCTGACGCTGCAGCATGAGGCACAAAGACGCACGGGCTGGCTGAGGCTGGTGGGGGTATTAGGGTGGTGCTCTGGACTAGTGTGCAAGCCCGTAAGGTAACTGAGGTACCACCAACCTCCACAGCGCTGCCCACGTGACACACTTATTTCAATGTCTCTTACCCGGTGAAGAAGAATGATGGTGATAATCCTACTAACTGTTGAGGGTGCATGCCATGACGCACACCAAAAATGGTAGAGAGGGCAGGACCTCCACAGGACGTTCTTCCTGCATGTGGATCTCCATCTACACTTTTGCTTGCGTGGTGCAAGCTCTGTGCAAGCCTTGGTCCTTTTGCTGCCCTTTTAACATCCACAAGAAGCAAACCCCTTGAACCCCTGCACAACGCCCAGCACGGCTGACAGCAGGGGTTGGCACCTTGCATTCCCAGGAATAGCTTTTTCCCCATGGCTGCTGCAAAACCTGAAAGGAGAATCATCTTATTTTTTAATCTTTTTCTCAGATTGTGGGAGAATTGCAGAACGCCGAGGCCCCCTCCCCCTCCGGCGAGGCGGTAGGGATTGGATCAGACGATACAGAGTGAGCATGCTGAGAGTGAATCCATTTTCTCTCCTCCATCTCCCCAGAATAAATTAGAATTTGCCTGATTTAATAAAATGGCTTCATCTCTCTGCCATCTTTTCTATCTCCCATGCGTTTCATCCCCACCCCCACTGCAAAATAATAGATCTCGGCTGTATAGCATCCTGCTATAGGCTGGCAATTTAACATGTAGGGTCCGTATGTGAGCGTCTGCATGCACAGCCTGCGAAAGGGTCCGGCCACTGAAAGTGCACAGAATTTGTCCCTGTATCTCAATTTCCTTATTGTCAACTGTGATAGTTATAATTGCTGTCGAGGTCAGTGTAATTTACTGTCCATCTGTCATTAACCTGACCTCATGGGTGGATGTGACTGCCATGCAGATATTGTTTGGGGACTGGGAGTGGTTAGTGATAGAAATTTTACAGCACAAATTTGCCCCAGCCACTTTTCTCTTTAATTGGCATGTATTTGTCTATGCATAGAGTGGAACTGTAGCTCTTTGCCGCAGACTGAGAGGAGGGGTTATTGTTAGAATTTAGATGGTTTTGCTACAGCTGAACCTTTTTCTCTCACTTGAATCTGGTGTTTTAATTTCTGTTTCCTAGGTTGATTTTTTCCTTTCCGTTCTGACACTAATTATGCCAGGCGCATTGGGAGCGGTTGCTGCTGAGAGGTACCCAGCTAAGTGTTAAGAAAGGTTTTAAAAACAGACTGAACTCTTTCTTAATGAGGCTCAATCGTGCTCTCCTCCGGGTGGTTTTGTTTTGCTGATCTGTCAGTTTTTCGAGGATTTAATTGCACTTTTTTCATATTAGTCTTTGAAATGGGGCTAAGCAGCTTTCTGTAAAATAAAATATAAAAAAGGAGAGATGTTACTGGCTTTCCTATTTTCTTTCTTCGCTTTCATCACTCTAGGATCATCAGCTGCCACTGACTCCTGGGACCCAACAGTAGTAAAGAACAAAATTTATGAGAGCAGCAAATGAAATGGCAGGCTAGACCACTACGGCAGCTCCAAAATTGTAAACCCTTGCAGGCAATTTTCTTTGCCTCCCCACTTCTCAGTCTGGCTCCTGTCGTGTCGCTGCTCATGCTAATCCTAGAAAACCTTCCAAGTGTTTATTTTGGAGGATGAAGTAGGAGGCGAAGGAGGGACGAGGAGTGGTGAAGTGGCTTGTCCAGTGTAGCTCATTTCCTGCAGAAATGACACAAAACTGTTTCCAAATGAAGCGCTGCTGTGAAGCTCTGGAACAAAGTCAGAGACTCCCAGAGCAGCGGAGGTTGGCAGGGACCTCTGGAGGTCACCTAGTCCAACCCTCGGCTCAAAGCCAGGCCAGCTACAGCAGTTGGCCAGGACCGTCTCCATTGGGGTCTGAAGCATCTCCCAAAGGTGGAGGCTCCCCAGCTTCTGTGGGCCTGTTCCAGTGTTTCAGCTCCTCAAGAGCCAGGAGTCCAGGGGAAGGGATGCAAAGTAGCTGGTGTTGGGATGGAAAGTAAGAGGAGGAAAGTAAGATGGAAAGGCAGGAGAGAGGAGGCGGATGTATCCATGATGCTATTATCTTTATGGCATAGAAAAACATGTTTGAAGCAATCAGCATGGAATTCTTAATTGCTTCACTTACTTCTGCTCTCCTCGTGGGACAGATTGTACAAATGCAAGAGCTGCCAGGACCCTCATGTTAGCGCACTGTCCCTGCTGTACACACTATTTTTAACTAGCGCTTTGTTTTGCAAAGATGCACAAAGCTGCTGCTTTTTTTTCCCAAGGATGCTAATAAACAGCAGAGGCAGTAAGAGCTTTCTGATGCGCCTGACAGTGACTCTGCTTTCTTAGCCTGCAATTCATTTTTCCTTCTCTCTGCATTTAAATTTCCTTGATTCCACTTTCTCTTCCTTTCCTTTAACTTTGATTCTCTCCTTCCATCTTTCTTTTTTCATGTTTATCCCTTAAATGTCTGAGTCTCTTTTCTTTCTTCTAGTTTCAGCCTAACAAAAATCCCGTTTTCCTTTCTTCGTTCAGATCTGTGTCTTCCTTCCTCTTTTAGTTTCCAGCTCACCTCTCATGAGGATGTAAAATCCAAGAACCAGATCTTTGAGATTTCAAAATAAAATAAAAGTAAACTCTGCTTTAAAAACACTTTAGCAGGAAAGCCAGGCTAATTGTAAATCAATGAGTCTTAAAATGCAGCATTGATCTCCAGTTAGAAGTTTGAAGGGGAAAGCAGTAATTACTGCACTGAAGGTAGATTTTTTTCTCTTAGTAAGTTCTGGGCAGAAGGAAGGCTCATTAGGGCAGCACTTCGGAATCTGAGTAATTAGTTTAAAAAGTACTTTTGTGGTGTTATTCCCATGGCTAGAAATTATCGGAGTCTTCACAGATTTATAGTTCAGCTCTGATAAGGTTTGATTTATTATTGTGTTTGGCGGGGAAGATCCTTCCTACATAATCACCTGGGTGAAGATCCGGAGCGGGGATTAGTCCGGGAAGGATTGCTGTGGGCACGCAGGGCTACGATGTGCCTGGTGGGTCACCCTGGCATTCTGGTGGAGCTGCCAGCCTGGCATGCTGCATCGCACCCCTCGTGTCCTGCCAGCACTGCTCCCGGGGGTGGTGCGATGGGTGGTGTGTCAAGGTTTTGTGTCTTGACTTGCCATGTCTCTTCTGTGGCTGCTTGTCAGGCCTCATCCTCATGCTTCCCTGCCACAGTGACCGTGTCTTGCACGGTCCCGTGCCCCTCTCCTAGCCGTCCTGCCTGCCCGGTGTGTGCTGTGCCCGTGGGCCCCGCTGCCAGGAGTGTGGGCAGGGTGCTGAGCTCCACAGGTGGGGACTGTGGGGCTGCCAGTGGCACGGCAGCGGGGAACCCTGCTAGAGACATGCTGCGGCACCATGGCCAAGCCCCTTAGGCTGTGAGCTGTCACCCAGCGGTGTCCCCAGAGCTGCGGGGGCTCCAGGACATGCGGAGCAGGTCAGGGGTTGTGCACAGCTGGCCTGAGAGGGACCAGGAGGTGATGATGTGCTTGAGAACCAGGGAGAGAGAAGAGCCCCTGGCCATCAGCTGCAGTCTCTCCTGCTGCCAGGGCGAGTGCCCATGTAAACTGTCGAGGTGAGAACGCAGTTCATGTGTGCCCTAAAGCTTGTAGGTTTATATTTTTTCCAAATTCTTATGTTAGATTTAGCAATTATATCTCTAGATATTCTCATTAACCTTAATTATCTAATCCCTTTTGTGAATATTGCTGAATTCTTGGCCACAGCAACATCCTGTGACAGTGATTTCCACAATCTAATTACCAAGTCTAATTCCATAGGAAAAAGTGTTTGTTTCACCTGTGAGGTCCTGCAGATCCATTAGCTGCTGGGTTTCCTGCATTTACACAGCTGCACAGGCAGAACCGAGGAGGTCAGCAGCTGGGGAGAGGGACGGAGGTTGGGAGCATTGAGCAGCATGCTGATATTTCCATCTGGCTGCAGGAACGTTTACCAGGCTTACTGCTACAGTGCAAACGCTGCTCCAAAGGAAAACAAAACCTACCGCATCAAGACAAGTTGATGTGGCACATCTTTGAGCCCCCTGTTATCCTCTCTGGCAGCGAGCTGATGTCTGAGAGCACCATCGTCACCCTGGACTACAGGCACCCGTCATGTGGTGGGCATACAGGATAACCCCTAGCTCTTCAGTCACGTCAGCTGAAAATTCAGCAGCCGGATGCTGAAATCAGCTACGATCACTACCAAGCACAGCCTCTCACAGGTGGAGAAAAACTAAACCCAAGTAGGATGGGGCTTGAGCTCTTTCTGAACATGTTCTGCTGTTGAAATCTGTTTGGCCAATAGACCAACGGAAAACAGAGAGGACAAAGTCTCTGTAAGTCAGAGCAGGGGCTTGTGAACATCGTTTGCCTCCTGTCAAGTTAACAACTTCTTGCTCATGGGAGAAATGGCTCAGAAAATCTCTCTCTGTCTTCTTCAGACTACTATCACTTTTGTGCTCTTTTATTGGGTTGTCCCCTTTGCCACCTTTCTCAGGAAAGCCGGACTGATCTCTTCAGTTTCTGTCCAGGGGAGGTTTAGGTCCTGTGTTCTTTATATGCCTTTCTTCCTCCAAAGATTTGGGCAAGGGATATTGTATTACCTCCAGTACTGCATGTAGTATTGCAGCCGAGACTGCCAAGCTCATACAAGACCATGTAACGTTCTCCATCTTTTTCCCAGTGTCAGTGAATTCTTCACATGAGCAGCGCAAGTCCTGCTCTCCTTTTCCAGGTTGAGGTTGACGAAACGGGATGTGGATGCCTTCAGACCCATGTGACAGGGCTGCGTAAACACGCAAAATGGTCCAGGTTCACTCTGGAAGGTGGGATAGGGCAGAAATATTAAGGGCTTATTGTTCTCTGACAAAACCGGGCTATTTGTGGAGAACTGACCCTGTAATTAAAACTAATCCATGTGCAGGGAGGCTTTCTGGCACAGTTCTTGAGCCCCTGCCTGTCCTTTGCGAGTGGGTTTGTACTCCTGCCCATCTCTCCAATGCGTTAAAGTGAGGTAGTCGTATAGTCTGACTTCTTAATCTGACACCTTTAGCTGTCCTACTTGCGTAACTTGATAAATATTTTTACAGAAATTATTTAGTTTGCAGTGACTGTTATAGATCTGATTCTGCAACGGGAGGAAAGGGGAAGGTCTCTGGAGGCAGAAAACCCTTGTGTGGCAGAAAGCCTGCTGGGAAGTCAGCTCAAGAAGAATTAGAAACCCTTTAAATAAATGCTTACTTGACATGACTCTGTCTTCCACAGTCTAACAAGCAGGGAAGCGAATGGCAGCCGCTGGCCAGAAATTGATTGCATTAATTGATATGCCAATAAGAGAGCTTGTTACATCCGCCATTGGTTAGGAGGCCGGCTAACAAGTCCCGCTGATCAATGGAACCAATAAAGATTTCATCCATTAATGAGCAACATGGTAATTAATGTTATCCATAAACCAATTAGCCTGGGTAGCTAATGTGCTGGTTAGCACAGTGAGTGGCAGAGCCGTGGGTGTGCACAGACCGGCCATCCGGTGTGAAGAGGGCATCTCCTCTCTGGTGCAACCGTGGGGTTTGGAGAAACAAACGGCTCCCTCTGAGCCTCCCTGAGAGGAAGAAAGTTGGGAAGATGGCTGATGGGATGGGTCCCTTTTTCTGGGAAGGCACACATTTCTCTAGATTTACAAGGCAATTTCAATGATTACTTTTTTTTTTTTTTAACCTTTGTGTAGCACTTATGAGGATCTTTTCCACGTGTTTTCCAGAGATGCGCAGGTTTCCCTTGCTTGTGTTCGGATGGCAGAGCGCAGTGTTTGGTTCCCTGCTCTGTCGTTGGAAAGCTTCTTGCGTGCTCTGCCTGGACCCCAAACTCTTCCGTCCAGCTTGCAGGAGCTGTTGTGCCCACTGCTGCGCTACGCTTTCTCCGCACCGTCTGCATTAATAACTGCATTACTGCAGAAAACACAGTGTGTATGTTGAAGGCTGTCATCTAAAACCGCTTGCAACGGAGTTGCCCGAAGTTGTTAACCACCAGCTGTTCATCTGCATTGCTGCCGGTGTCACTCGCGCTTGTGAAGTGACCTGGATCGCGGCGAGATCCCCCGCAGAGGCACGGTGTTGTGAGCGGGGTTCCAGCGGCTGCTGCCACCTTCTCGGGCTGTCCCCTTCCTCGGCCGGGGGACAGCATCACCCCGGGGGAGGGCAGCACACCATTTGGGGCTGCCTTATCGGTAAAGGGGCACGAATTGTTATCAGACAAAACTCCAGCCGGGGGTTTCTAAGGGCAGCCCTGCCTGTGGTGCTGCCTGCAGTAGCTCAGAGGTTGCGAGGTGCTGACCTGTGTGTGTGCAGGGAGGCAAAATACTTGCAGCTGGGAGCGGGGGGGCATGCCCCTGCGAGGCTGCAGATCGGAGAGTGGCCTCGGGAAGCTGCACTGGGTGCTGGTCCCTCTCCGGATGGCAGCGGTGACCAAGGTGTCTGGAGGGATCTGGGCAGGAGGTGCAGGAGCAGCCCCAGAGGCACTGGGCAGCATCAGGCCCACTATTCCGCTGTGGAGTTACCTTGCATTGTTAGATATTGACCCTGGGAGACCCCTTGTGGATTCCCTAATTGAAAATTAATACCAGATCAATGCCATGGGCAATTTGCATATTGATCATAAACAACTTCGAAGGCACCAAGTGTGTGTTGGATCAATAGAGCTCTTGAGCAGGCTGAAGTCAGAGCGCATCCCCCCGTGCCGCTCTCTGGGAGAGGTTAATGCTTTGGGAAGTTCGGTGGCTGCTTTGAGCCGGCGGTGCCGGTGGCAGCCGTGCTGGCAATGCCCCACTGGCGGGGTGCGGGCAGCTTGCGCCGGACCGGAGTTGTAGCATCAAATTAACAGCCTTTTGTTATGGTTCACTTTGGAAGGGAAACTAGGGGAAGTAGTTTTGTTTAGTTGTTCATTTTAAACCAAACAAGTGAAGCCTGGTGGCATCCCACAGTGATGGCGAAGCTGCCATGGCTCCTGGGCACATGGGCCTGGGGGACTTCACAGCCACATTTGACTTTGTCCCTCCATCCCTCCTCTCCTGTGATGTGCAGCTGGTTGTGCTTATTTTAAATACAGGTTTCCAAAAGTAGGAGTGCTGTTTTTCTGGGGACACCAGAATTGATCTTATCGGTGATTTTTTCCTGGTATTTTTGTCCTATATTTGCTTTTGGAGTTAGATTCCTTCTCTGTCTGCTCAAGACATTCACAGTTATTTCAGAGTGGTCTTGGGTTGAAGGGAACAAATATTTCAGATCAAACTCTTATAAAAAACAAAACAAAACTTCATATGAAAATATATAAAGTACCCTTGGAAGCCTTCCTTTAAAGATGGATGTGTGTGGGCAGTAGAGATTAAGCGTATGGATGGGCACTGCTTCGTCTGTCCGCTCCTGAGCACATGTGCCGGTGGTGTGGAGTGGAGGCAACGCCTGAGACCCCGCAGGGAAACTACATCTGAATTGGCCATAAACTCGGAGTCGCCTGCAGTTCGGGAGCAGAGGGGTGGGCAGGGCTGGAAACCCGCTTCCCAAAGTTGCCACTTGTTTTCAGAGCGGTGCCGGCCGCTTGCGCGCAGCTGGCGGCTCCAGGAAGTCGCTGTGCATCTGATTAGCGCATTACTGAGCTTTCATTGACTCGGCTGCGCCGCGCTGATGAACTGAGACTGGGGACAAGCGCTTGTAATTGAGAGAAATAAATTCTTATCACAGGCCTCTGCTGGAGCCACCACCTGTGCGTGTGCCTTGGTCCAGGTTTCAGGAGCATTTCAAATCCCTGGAGCACCCAGCGTGCCCTCGTTAGCATTTGAGGAAGCCGAGCACGGGAACTGCAGGCACTGAGGAGTGTCGCAGGGTGACCGCAAGGCTCTGTCCTCCCACCCCACCGGCCATTACCCCACCCGGTGCTGCCTAACTGCCTGGCCGCAGACCGGGCAGCTTGTGAGCCATGAGTACCTTCAGCATCTCCTTGGGAGCCTCTCCGTGCTCTTCCCTTTCCCTTGGTCCTCTGCGTTTCACTCAGAAGTTAGAGCAGCCATTCAGCACCCTCCATCTTTATCTTTAGATTTGATGGCGAGTGAAAGATCTTTCCGTGGTGTGTGACAAAGGATATGGGCATCACAGGGGAAAGTGTTTTGTCTTGCTACAAAAAAAAAAATAAGGACGAATATATAGTTTCTTTGAAAAGAAACCCATCTCCTGTTTTAAATTAAAATAATTTAAAAAAACAAAGTCCAGGGGTCAGCAGGGCTCTGCAGATCAGATGCAGCGCAGGGACATGATGGGTAGCCCTCCCGCCCTGCTGCAGAGAAGCTGTGTTCGGCTTTCCTTGGCTGTTAGCAGCCCCCGTGATTTTGCCCGTTCCTCTGGGCTGCAGAGCCGGCTGCCTGCGGTAATGCAGCGCCGGTGGTGGGGAGGTGAATGGAAAGGCTTCACTTGACTTTCTCTGACCTCCCTGGTACAGCTGAACACCAGAGAGCTGGGCTGAGATTGCAGTCGCTTTCAATTACTCAAAGCCAAGAGAGGTGGAGAAAAAGGGCCTGTTGGCTCCAGGAAGCTGAAATCTTCTGCTGCTGAAAGCTTGTTAGTACAAGGGGAAAAGCAATTACTGACATTCTGCCAGTGCCGCTAACCCAAACCTGGGGAAGGGGCAGCTCAGCTCTAGGATGTGGCCATCTTTACCTTGGTGGGTGATGTGGGGCTCCTCAAGTGTGTCCTCAAGTACAGCTCCAGGGCTGTAGAGCTGTGACTTTTCTGCGTCTCCGCTGCCTGTTCTCGTCAGCAGGTGTTTGCTGTGCATATGAGAGCTCGTGTATGTTATCTGCTACCTCTTCTACATCAACCCAAATTGTGTTTGGTATCAGAGAGCTCTGTGTGGCTGGATGGGGGCTGGCATAGGGGACGAGTGGAGGGGTAGAGGTGTGGAGAGGATGGCTCGTGGACTGTGGGCTGGCAGGGCTGAAAACAAAGCTCTGCGTTTGAGGGGCTGCCTCACTGCGATGGCCTTTGTCCTTCAGCAGAGGGGTGAGACCACGGCCATTCACACCAAGCAGCGTTGGTATCGCAACTTCATATAGGGCTGATTTTTATGTCTGATAAACCTGTGGAAGTAGCACACTTCTGGCGACCAAAGTGTCGAGAACCCCTCAGCTGGCTGGCGTCAGTGTTGTATCTACCAGGGCCTGCTGGGCATATCTGCTCTGTCCTTCTCAGGGGCCTCAGGGGATACTCCTCAACTTTTCACTTTGAAGGCCCCTTAAAAGCCTGCAAGGTTCTCTGCAGAAATGTCTTTGGCAATTGAAGAGGTTGCCACCACCAGCTGCATGTCTCCCCTCTGCGTCACTGTTGCACTTCTCATCTGCTTCAGCAGAAAATCGCCCCTTTTGTTCTCTGACTCTGGTGGTTCGAGCAGCGCTGCCAGGTCCCTCCGGTGCTTCCACGACCTCCTCTGCCTTGCAGGCAGCAGCATGCCCCGGATGGATATTATTTTTCACTATATATATTAGTGTGACCACTTATGATTTGCCATGTTCATGTATATATTGTTAGCTCCTAGAAATAAGCTCCAGGAAGAGCCTGGTGACACACCACCGCAGCCGACGTTGCTGCGACCTAGTCAAGAATGAACCAACCACCAGACCACCCGCTTCAGACCCGTTTGGACTCACTCCGTGCGCAAACAGTCCTCAGAGACATTTGCTTAGAACCATTGATCATTTTTTCCTGTTCTTCTTAACAAAAAAACTTTCCTTACCAGGGGTGAGGAATGCTGATGTGCCGCAGACCCCCATGCCACGGCCGCCGAGCCGCAAGCTGGTCGTGCTCCCCTGCTGCCATGTCCGCCCCACCGCTCTGCCTTAGCTGCCCTTTGTCTGTGTCTGTACCAAATGGTGTAATGTGTTGCAAGAATATTTTAATTGTCCCTAAAGCAGGACACTATAATTAGGGCTTTCCTAAGTTTTTAGCCAAACTTAACTCCAAACACGCTGAGGTTGGGAAACGCTTGAGGAGGGGGAGAAAGAGGGTGAGCGGCACATTAATTAACTTTTCCTTGGAGCGATATCATGGAGAGTGAGAACAGAGTAGGAGTTGTAGGAGCTGTATATTTAAAAAAACTAACCAGGAAAGGGACATTTTAGTGTTTGATTTAAGTATGGTCTATGATGATGTTACAGGGCAGAATTAAGGTTGGTGGGAGCACTCCTGTGCGTATCCAACCCTTAAGGCTAAGCATGAATTAATTATAGCTCATTTTTGTTAGAGTTACAATATTCTCGAGATGTGCCTTGTCCCAGAGTTGCTGAAGTCAGCTTTAACTTCCGTTTGGCTTTGGCACTGTTTTTGTTTGTGAATCTAGAAAGTTTCTCTGGAGTGACCTTATTCATACTGAGCACAAAGCACCTCTTACTTTGAAGACCTTGCTCCGCTCACGTTCCCAGCTGAGGACGTGCAGATGCGCAGTGCCGGTGCATTTTCTCAAAGGTGGAATGTGAATCTCCTGAAGCATCTTGGCCTCGCTGAAAACGTGCTTGTGTCCGCGTGGTTGCAGCAAGTCGCCAAAGCCACTTCCCAGTGCGGCTGAGCCTGGCGCAGGCGATGCTGCGCCGCTGAGTTTGCAGGGAGCCTGGAACAGGTCAGCACCATTAGCGTCCTCCAGTTGTGTCTCTAAAAACGCGCCGTTCTCTGCTTTGACAATTTCACTGCACATTTTTAGCAGAGGGAAGCTGGGGCGGGGAGGAGGTGCGAGGAGGGACGTGAGCGGGTAGAGCGGAGGGATGAGACCGGAGAGGACAAGAAGTGGGTGGTGGGGCAGGGCTGCTGGTGGGGAGCAGACCTCTTCACAGGAGCGAGTAACCGATGAGAATAGCGCAGTGTTGACGTACCAGCTATGGGCTGGCTGGGGAGGTGGCCACGGGAGAAGCTGTCGCAAGGCTCCCTGGCAGCACCTGGGATGGATACTGGGTCCCAGTAAGGACACCTGTGGGGTGGGGAGTCATCTGCAGTGGGCCAGGGCTCCTGCTGCTCCCTTCCTTAACAAAACTCAGGCTGGGCGCTGCGCTCCCTGTCACCCGACAGCCTTTGCTGCGCTCCTGCCTTGTCACCTCTACCACCCCATCTCCTCCAGCCTCATCCTCTCTGCTCGGTCCCCTTTGTCTCCTCACCCTCCTCCTGCGGGTCTCTGCGTTGGAGACCGCGCTGTCCTCTCCCTGCAGACCTGAAGCTGGAGATGGGTTTTCTTTTGTTTTGCTGTTTGATCTGTGTTTGTGTTTTTGCATGAGTCTCCTTTCCAGCTGATTCCGGTTTGGAGCTAGGTTAAACTGTGCAAAATACTGTTTAAAAGAAAAAAAGAAAGGAACTTGTCAAGATGCATTTGTTAGATCATGTTTAAAATGAAATAGAATTGAAGGTAGTTTTTGTCCAAAGAAGGGGGGGCTGAAAAGCCGTCAAGCCGCAGGAGAAAGCCCCTCCTTTGTTGTCCTCCTGACATTGAAGTGTAATTTTTCATGGTTATTTGGACTGGAAAATGGGGGGAAAGGGAGAGATGGGCTTGCGATTATTTCCCATAAATGACAACACAATCACATCACGCTCCACTACAAACATGCTCAAGGAATTTGCCTTTTTTTTTACATTTCATGTGTGAAAATAACAGCAACCTTTCTAGTTCTGCTGAAATTCAAGGGGGCAAATCCCCGTTGGGATTTATCGCAGTTTACAAAAAAAAAAAAAGGACAGCCTTGTACCCAGGGTCAGGGAGAAGTCGGTGCCATCTCCGAGACGGGGTTCTTGGACTTTGTCCCTTTGCATGGAGATACCTGCATCCTCCAGAGGTATCTCTAGTGACAGCCACAGTGCTGTCAAATGCCTTGGAAGGTGCATGAGGAACTGACGCTGTGAGGAGCCCTGAGCGCACATAACAGCGCTGCCCAAATCCCCGGCTCCATCTTCCTTTGCTGGATAACCCACCCCTCAGTCGGCGACTGTGAGATGGGACCGGCTCGTAGCTGGCTTGTTCATGCAGAGCTGTTTTCTGGTAGAGGTATTTTCTGCGGGGCAAGGCTCTGCCCAGCTTTCCAGAGAGGTGAAGGTTTCCAGAGCAGTCGAGGCCTTCCCCAAGCTTGTTCCCTCCCCGTCTGAGATCTGTGCCCGATAAAGCAGATGGGATGGGCTTTGACTTTCTGCTTGTTGTCCTACTCTTCTCTTTCTTTAAAAAAGACAGGTTTCACGACCACTGGCTTCTATTTTTTTAAAACAGAAATTGTTTTTTCTTCTAATTATCTGGCTTTGATGACATTATTCTCTTTCCTAGTGCTGCTACATTTTGTTAACAAAAGCACAAAGCCAAAGGTTGCGGGATTGTATCGGTCCTCCCTGTCTGCCCCCTGACTTTGGGCACTTCTCAGCCACGTGCGGCCCAGAAGTGGGACCTCTGGCTGGAGTTGGTAAATCAGATAAAGTGACCGAATGCGAAAATAATAACAGTATTAGTAAAAGCATTCATAATTAAGAAGAATAGATGCTGACATCTGGCAGAGCGTCATCTCATTTCTGTTGAGCAAGAAGCTTGTTTGGGAGATAACCAGAGACCTGGATGCTGTTGTAGAATTTTCAGATCTGTTCAGGGAGACTGGCCAAAAACTCTGCATTTTATCTTTGGAGCAGAAAGCAAAGGAACGGAAGCTAAAAGTTCTCAAACAGTTCTTTTGCTGTTGAATTTCTTGTTTTATTTATCTGAACACTTGCCTTTATAGTTAACTGCACAAAAGCCAGATAAACTTTCCCTGCCTTGAGAAGATAGGCAACTGAGGATGGCTTTATCAGCTTGGGGGCATGTTCATAGTCAGCATTTTCTTTTTGTCAATGAAAGCAGCACAGATATGCTCTGACCGTGCTCTGAAACAGGGACATCTTGGAAATAAGTGTCATTAATCCTATGTACATGTAGGATTAATATTGTTTTTCTGCAGCCTTTTGTCAGATGGTAGGACTCACCCACCAGCTTTTGCATCAGCACTGGAGCTCCGTGGCACTCCTCTTATAACCTGTGCCTGGTGCTTTCTTTTCACTGCTTGGGGTACTGCTTTTCCTTTTAGGAAAATGATAGGAATAATAGTTTATGTAGAATAATCCAGTTAGGAGCTAGCACAGAGTGTATTTGTGCATATATATGCATCCTGAATCTGAGCTGCAAGGGCAGTGACTGTCTGGTAGCCAAGGTTACCTTAGGAGACGTGCCCCAGACAAGCTTGAGCTGGGTGAGAAATACAAGGCGGCAGAAAAACCTCTGAAGATGGTTTTACCTACATTTCCATGTGGCTATATTGTCTCATCTTCAAATGCAAATAGTCTGCAAGTCAGGGAGAGGTGGAAAACTTTTTTTTTCTATTGGGCTGGTCACAAACAAACAAACAGTCGAATTGTTTCCAGGGTGTTGTTCTGTGTCCTGACCCTTGGCAGCTTCTGTTCTTCCACAAAACTGTTCCAAGGCTGTGCTCTCACTCCAATTTCAGCCAGGTGAAAGGTGGGCAGTGGTGGGGTTTGCCATTGCTCCATTCCATTGTGAGCTGCCAACAGCTTCAGCAGCACCAGTGGCTGCTCACCTGCAGCTGTGTGCGCCAAAACACATCCCTTGGCAGCATGAGTGTTTAGAAGTACTAGTTGGGGAGCAAAAACCAAAAGACAAATCACTGTTGTTCCTCTGGCTTGGGAAGCTTTGCGTGCCCCAAACAAGAACCGTGTTGCTGGCTGTGAGACTGGAGCCCAACAGCACTCATGGCCATCGCCAACAGTTCAGAGACTCCTGCAGCCTTTCGAGCTGCCTGGTGGGAGCGGGGATAGATGTGCAGTGCTGCTGCAGCAGAGGTTTGGCTGTGGCTGGGGGCAGTGTCCTGCCTCCTGCTAAAGCTTCTGTGGGATGCCCGGTACGGGTGTCTGCTTTGAGCCCTGTGGGGAGATGTCAACTTGCACGTGCAGGGCAGCAGCAGCAGGTCAGCTGGGCTCTGGGGAAGCGCATGTCCTTCTGCGCTGGGGGCACTGGTTGATGCTAGACCTCCTTCCCTGACTCTGTGTTCGCTCTGTTCCCACAGCCGAGTGTGCCTGGCCAGTGGGCATGGTGTGAGGTGGGACCACCCTCCCCATCCCTCTTCCCTATCCGGATGAGCTGGGGGTGAGCGATCCTTTCTGAGTCGTAATGCCCTGTGGGCACAGTTTTGGGGACGGCTGAACAAAAGCTGCTGTTAAGACAAGCAGCACCACACCATGCCCAGTGACCCTGGCACAGCTCAGGGGCAGTTGAGCTCCTCGTGGGCTTCTCAGGGTCCGGGAGGGCGTCGACCCTCTGTGTACCACCTGAAGCCCTTCCTGCTTCCACGAGGACCCAAACCGCAGCACATCTCCTGCCAGGGCCCTGGGACCTTATGTTTAAACTAGTTTAAAGCAGTTGAACTTCTGAAACGTGCTGGGCCGCAGCCCAGTGGTGTGACCCCGGTGTCAGCGGGGAGAACTGCCCCTCACCAGCCGGCAGCTCACATGGAGCCGGCACGGCGGTGCCGGCACGCGTGTCTGTGCATGTGCAGCCGTGCAGCTGACTGCACATAGGCCATCGCTGTCACCTCTGCTGACAGTGTCAGCTTGCAGAAGTCAGCCAGGTCTCAATCCTGTCTTTCTACAGGCTTTTTTGGCTGCTTATCCTGAAAAAGGGAGCATCAGGGATTCTTTTTGTTTCAAAGGAGAGACCCTGTGTACAATTAAAACTTGTTTCTGGTAAACCTCATTCCAGGAAAGATGAGCTTTTAACAAAAGGCTTTTGACAGCTGCAGGGTATTTCATTTTTTTAATGCCGAATGAAAAATCAATACATTTTTCTAGGTTATACATATTCAGAACAGGCTTGATATTTCCATTATAATGGAAAATGGGTGTCTGCACATCTCGCCTGTCAGAGCTGCACCACCGCATTTTCCAAGCCACTGCTAAATATTTCAAACCTGATTTGATTGTGGTTCATGACAGCTAATGTTTCTCAGCTCTTGAGCCTGCCGGAGGGTGGGGAGGCAAGCACGCGCTCTTTCTCTCCTATCCTTACATTTCCGCCACCCCTGAAATGCCCCATATCCCTTCAGATAAGAGATCTGGTTTTGTTAAGGAAAATCCAGCTGAGAGAAGAAGTGAGAGGTCTTGGGCTGTTCAAGCTGGCCTGGATCCAGTCGGGATTTGCTGACTTCTTCAACCCTCAAACTTTCTGGGTTTTGAGAGGGACAGAAATGCAGCATTGTGGTCCTGTGCGACAGAGTGCAGGGATTCAGGCACATTTTCTGTCTGTAACTGAGTCAGAGATTCCCTGACATCTGAAGATGTCAGATACTCATAATTTTCCAGACTCTTCTCCCTCTCTTACCCCCCCCGCCTCCCCCGGCCCAGTGAATGTTTTAATTTTAAATTAAAAGGAAATGCCACTGTCTAAAATTATTTATTCATGAAGGAAGAAAAGACTCTTCCTAGGATTTCGCATGGGGCAGATTTGGTACGATGGAAGAGCAGGCTGTTTTGACTCCAGGTGCCCCACAGTTACACTTGCTCGCTCTTGGTGTTGATCTGAACAGAGCAGATGGAAAATTCCTTTAACAAAATGTATTAATAAAGCATCATAGCCTTGTGGATGGCACTTTGGCATGGGGACCCATGAGTAGGTTGTGTTGTTTGTATTTCAGTGGGACATTGCAATGGGACTCCTCTTGCATCTGCCCTGGCGAGCTCCCCACAGAGGATGAAGCCTATTTACCCTTCGTGAGCTCAGAAACCCTGTGTAGTTGCAGTTTTTGGAAACCAAAGGCACCGATCTAGCACCTGCATCCTCTGGGCATGGGCTACAATAGCATTTCTGGCCTTCCAGAGCCGCCCCCTATTAAGGTTCCCAGGTCAGGAGTCAACCCCATCGCCTCTTACGAAATATTCTCTATGGCAGATCTCTACACCTCTGGGTTCAGCACCACCACCACGCTCTCCTAAAGTCGTGGTTAGAGTCCTTGCAGAGACCTGCAAACGCTCCCAGTATACTGCTGAAATACTGCAGGGACTTCTTACCCTATGGGTATCGGCCCCAATTGGGACACTTATTAGGACGTACAGTTTTAAGCCGAGTACCTTTTTAACTACAAAACAACTGGTGGAGTTTTTATCAATCTCCTTAAGGAAAACACAGTTAATCTCTTAGGTGAATGAGTGCTGACAAACAGTGTGTACAGCCTCAAGGAGGTATGGTCAAACAGTAACAAAAGGGTCGTGGTGGTTTGGAAGTAAATTCCCTACATCTTGCTGACCACGGCCTCGTTCAGTCTTTGGGAGCTGATCATGAAGTAGTCTTCACACTCAGCTGCAGGTCTGCCCTATGGGGGTCTGCAGACATTAAGTAAAAGACAATGGTCAGCTTTGCTCGAACACAGCACGGGAACAACGTGACACCAGGATTTGCAGACAATTAAAATGGAATTTCCAAAGCTCCATGTTGTGCGTGCAGCATATTGAGGCGAAAAGCAGACCATTCCCTACCAGATGTGATGTCGGTCTTGTCCTTTCAGAAGGATGCCCCAAAGAAATGCAGGAGGATAGATGGTCGGGTGCTCTTTGCACAAGCATTTGCCACCCAGACCTGCCATCGCGCCTCGGAGCTGCCACTGCAACTCAGCAGCTGCAGAGCTGTCATCAGTGAGCGTGGGTGCAAATCTTTCAGGAACAGGAGCTCTGCTGCATTTTATTTTCAGTGTTGGAGGATTTCATTGTTCGAAGCTGGGTCAGATCACGTGCTCGTGCCCTGCGTGCAGTCTCTTGGAGGATCAGCAGTTCAAAGCCCTCTGCAGCGCATGTAGCCAGCTGAGGAATGGTGTGGCTGAGGATGCTCTCCCAACCATCCCTGGGGTCAGCTCAAACACTGGCGGCTGCAAAACAAGTTAGGCTGAGCGTAGTCAATCCTGCTTTCCAAAAAAAGTCTGCTGGAAGAGGATCATGAGGCAGCCAGGAGTTAACGCTTCCCCTTCCCCAAGTCTCCATGCCAGGCGGCTGTCCCCCCGGGGTCCGCGGGTGCAGGGAGCTCCTGGGGTGTGCTGGGGAGAGGAGCAGGAGGATTGTCCTCAGCAAAGGCCCTGGGAGTGAGGAGCCAAGTAAGGACGGTACCAGGGGCTTTCCCAGCTGATTCAGAGCCTCCCTGGGCAGATGGGTCTCATACTCTGTTCCTGTCCTGTCCTGCTTTGAAAAAACACTCTTCAGAAAAAAATCAGTGCAGACTGGAGGGGGGAGGAGAAAGGTTTGAAGCCCGCGTATGGTTTTTGCAGCCCGGCTGCCCAGCACGGAGGCGTTTGAGCCAAGGAGGCAGATCTTGTGCTCAGAGAGAAGCCGTTCCCAGGGCCCGGGCTCAGGGAGAACTCGGGACCAGCGTCGACCAGGGCTGGCGCTGGGACCTGCTGTGCCTGCGAGCACCAGGGGCTGCAGGCCCAGCGCGGCAGGAGGATTTGCTGTTTGTAGCCTTGTTTTTTAATCATTCTCTACCGTTATTGGTATTCATAGCTCACATTTTTCCGGTTACTGTCAGCCTGGGCTTTCATCCATTTTAAAGAGCTATTTTTTCCCTTGTTGATGATGATGATGGTATAAAGACAGATGGTGTAACTGCTTATGAACGTCCTATTTTATTCCCCTCGAACCAGACAGCGCAGTTGAAGACGTGTATTATTTCCACATGCTCAGGTTAGAGCCCAGACAGCGTCTGAGCCCGGCAGCCGGTCGCCCTTCCTCTTCCTCCCATGCCGATGCTGACACCTCCGGGTCGCAGCCGGGAGTGCCGGCGCGACGGACACCCTTTGTTGTTCGGCCGGGCCGGGCCGGGGGGCTCCGGGCTGGGGGGGCTCCGGAGCGGGGCCCGGAGCGGGCGGGGGGGGGCCGGCCCCGGCCAGGGCTGTCCGGAGCGCCCGGGGAGCTGTCCCCAAGGGAGCAGCCCAGGCGGCAGAGAAAGCCGAGTGTCCAGGGAGAGGTTAAAGTGAAGGTTTGGATAAAATAATAGAAACCCCTTAATGAAGGTTTTTCATAAAAGCGACTGAAATCTGCTTGCTGTCTCTCACCCTGCGTTGGCAGCATTTTGGTGGCAGCGAGGCGGTTTGGGGGAGTGGGGGTGGTTTGCTGTTTTTTCCCCAGGGTGGGAAAAATTTTGGAATTTTAATTTCTGAAACGTGAATCCAGCTGCTGGTTTCACAGCCCTTCTCTCCAGCAAACTTGAGCACTCGTCTCGCGAGGCAGAGTGCTCATCTCACCCCCGCATCAGTAATTTGTATCTTCCTGCGTGTTAGGTACCTTCACCTTGTGATGCCACCCATCACACTGCTCACTCTGGGGTCCTCTTTTCCCAGACAAAAAAAGACCACCGGAATCCCTGCAGTTCTCAAGAGTTTCCAGCTTTTAAAAAAGTGAAAGAGGGGTAGGGTATAAATCACAGTGCTTCCACGTTCTATCAGTGCTGATCTCTGGATGCTTTTACAAGTTCCTCCCTGATTTAAGTTGTCATTCTCAAAGGGCACTGCTGAGTATCTGCAATCTCCTAATATATATATTTTAATCCTGATTTCTAGCTCTGTCTTTGTTAGGGGGAGGATGGGGAGGGTACTTTAACTGGTTAGGTAGTTCAGATAAAACCTCAGGATAGCCTAGGATCTACCATGACCAGATAATGCAAGTTAAAATTATGAACTATCCTGCCTAGAAGAGGATATAATGGCTTAAAAATGCCCTTTCTTCCCAATGTTGATGTAGCCCCCTCAATTACATGGTAGCTGTCTTGCTGCAAACGCTATACATAAATACCCAAGATATTAGATGATAATATAGCTGTTATAGCCCGGTGTAAGAGGTCTGGCAGCTGCAGCTGTCTTGCTCCCAGTATCGCACCTGATGAGGGTGCCTCTGCGTGGAGCCGCACTGCGCCATGTCGACATGCTCCGTGCCACCAGCCTTGGCACACCGGGGCTTTGGTTAATGGGTGGGGCAGTGGCACTTTGTGTTTTGTTCCGAGCTTTCAGCTCTTCGCTTCACTGAGCATTTTTTCACCTTCATGCTTTTGCACCTGCATGATATTGCCGGTGTGCTCAAACTCTTCCCATGACTGGGATGAAAATAAGACCTTCCAGCTGCTTTCTCCCATGCCTTGTGTCAGGGCCATGTCTGCAGAAGACAGTGCTGCTCCTTGCTTTGTCTGAGCAGATGTGAATGGTGGTGTTTCTGTGGTGAACTTGGGGGTCTTGGTGACCAGGGTCAGTACTACGCGGTGTCATTCGGTCTGAAGAGCTTGAGATGAGGATGAGGAGGAAGGATGAGGCTGAAGGTGCTGGAGGCTCCAGTCAGTCCCAGACACTTCTCTATTCCATGGCATGGTTGGGTAGAACCTTCTCATACCAGGCAAATGTTTTACTGTACCTTACATCACAGGGGACGTCAGTAGCTATAAGTGGTAGAAGTGGGAGAGATTCTTCATTTCGTTTTTCCTCTGTAGTTTCTTTCTTGACCAGCTAGCAGGTAGTGTTGGGAGAACGCTGGGTGACATTGGTATCTGCCACTCAATACTTGTGCTTAAGCGCTGGCTGTTGCTCTTGCTCAATAGCAGTTACTTGCTCTTCTGTTTTGATTTCCATTTTTATTTTACGCTTTCTGCTTCTCTTGTTTCAGAAGAATCCATTGAAGATGCAGAAGGGCCCAATGAAACAGCTGGTGATGCTGAAGAACCTGCCAAGGAGCAAGAGAGTGGAGGGGACAAGGACCAGAATAAATGGACAGGTGGGTTTTGGTCCCTCTTTTTCTTCAAATCCAGGAAAGGAAAGCGGCAAGAGCAGCGGTCTGCAAAACTCTTTCCTTAAATGACCGCACCACACAGCACTGTCAGTATGACATAAGTGTTGTGAAGTCTTTAAGTGTAGCTTTGTGACACACTCGTGTACTTTTATTTATGGTCAGTCATGTGTTCCCCCTGCCAGCGCCGGGCTCACACTGGGGCAGTGGGTTGGAGCTCCCCTGTGCTCAGTCCTGCTGGACCTGACCCGGGCAGTGGGAATCGCCAGCTGGGAGGGGAGGAGGGAGAAGGGGACTGCCCTTTCTGGCAGCAGCCAGCACTTAGGGTGGATTAAACATATCATGAAACCCCACTCTATGTTGTTAAGACTTGAGAGACTGTTAGCCTGCTTTTTCGTCATGGTCCTGGCTCTGGTAGCAAGATTTTGATGCCGAAAGGCAGAGCAGAGAGGCAGACCCTGTGCCTGCGCTCTGTTAACTGCTCACTTTCTGCTGGACCCGTGACATCCTGAAACAGAAACTGCAGATGTGCAACAATACTTACGTTGTTGCAGTGGAATCTGAAAGGTTTCTCTTTGCAAAATTCTTAGGTGGATTAATTATGAAGGGATTAGGTTACTTTGTCTTGCCCAGAAGATAGTTGCTGTCTTGCAGAGGTGAATGGGAGGAATCTTTTAAATATTCCTTGCCTTCGAGCAGAAAGCAGCTGCAAGATTGTCCTCCTCTGGACAGGGCCATTCCCCTTCTCAGCTGGCACTTGCTGACCGCTTCAGGTGTGGAGGAGGTCATTTTTCTTGACCCAGGATGGAGCAGCTCAGACTCGTCGTTTCTGTTTCTTCACAGTAGCACAGTCAGTTTGCAGACTTAGAGTTGCAAAACTTGCACCTGCCTCAGTCTGCACAGAGACCTTTCTTCCAGGCAGCCTTCTCCTGCCATCTTTGAGGTTGCCTCTTAGTGAGCCACAGCCAAAGAGATACCTCATCTTACACAGTCTTCAAAAGGCTGAAATGTGGTCTTTCACCTCGACACAGTTTTAATCTCAACCATTGGAAGATGTGTCCAAACTGGCGAAGAAAGCAAGCTGTGCTTTAATGCTTGTTGAAGCTCATGTTCTCAGTCGAGTCTGCAGTCACAGAGGTTGCTCTGTGTGTCACTCCCCACCACAGACCCATTCTTCAACCCAGAGATGCTGATTTTGCTCCGTTGTAGGTGATTTTTAGCCTCTTGTTGTGTGGGATTGTGTGATCCTAAGCAAAATCACGCTTTGTGAAGTGCCACAGAAAGACGTATTGTATATTTATTACACCTCTTAAAGGGTACATAGGGCCCTTTGCCCAAACCTGAAGCACTTAGTTGATCTATGTGAAAAGATTATTTTTCTATGTTAAAACATGTAAGGAAAAATGAAAACTTTCTAAACCCTTTACGGTCCAGAAACTCTTGGATGGCTTTATTTCTTCATCCTGCCGGTGAAATTCCTAACCCATTTTTGGTGTTTGTCAGTCAAACAACAGACAAGAAATGGTAAATGGGCAGCTTTGTTGAGTCTTTAAAGGACAACACACGAAAGAAAATGCAGGCTATGTACATAAGCCCCCAGAGCTCTGGACCAGCCTTGTCCAGAGCTGTTGCAGGGCTGAAGAGTGCAGCCTCAGCAAGACGTATGCACATGCTGTTGTTGAATTCAGGTCCTACTTTCAAACATGTAACAACATTACCCCAAACTTTAAAGCAAAAAACCCCAAACATGTTATCCCCTGTTTATGTACAGTGGATACAGGTACCACACCTCAGTCTTGTGTTGTTTCTGCTGTTGAGCTCCCTTGGGGACCACGGCTATGTTACCATGCCCTTCTGTTCCTCAAGCATGGAAAGGAATGGAAACTAGTTGAGGTTATTCATGACAACCACAGAAGAGTGGTGTCTGCATGTACAGGAATATCAAATCACCACGGTACAAATTGAGGTATAACCAAGGAGGGAAATGGGCAGTATCAAGGAAGCATTCACTTGCTGTAGGAGGAGACTGCAAGAAGAGAGCCAGCTCAGCCTGGTGGGAAGGCTATCAACCATGATGTCAAGAAAGCTGAAGAGCATGAAGCCTTCTTTGCATTCATCTTCTCTAAACAAACTGTGTGAGAGACCAGAGCAGCCTGTGTCAGCCGCGCTGTGGGGAGAGCTCATCCTCCCAACTGTGAAAGAACAGGCTGCAAAGTACTTAGATAGGCTAAACGTTGTCACCTCAGTGACTTGCTGCTTCATACCTGGGCCTTTTGAGAAAGTGACTGAAGCATCCTCAGACCTGTCAGCTGCTATCTCTTGTGAATTTACAGAAAACGGGGGAGGTACCGTGCGGGGACAGACATGGTGCTTATCTTTCACTAAAGGAGTAGCTGGGGAACCGCACACCTGCCAGCTCCCTTTGCCCCAGATTTTCCTGGGAATTGACCAAACAACTGTTTGTAAGTACTGACGGGAAGATAATGAGATGAGTAACAGTCGACACGGATTTGTCAAGAACAAATCATGTCAACACGACCTAATTTTCTTCTGTGTGAAGAAGGTCTTGTTTGCAGTCAGTAACTCATATCCTCTCCTTAGGAAGACTTCTGACGCTGCTTTTCAGGACAGTCTCAAAATGAAGCTCAAGTGTTATGGTGTAGGTGAAAATATTATGGAATGGGTGTGTTTCTGTAGTGCTGGAAAGCTTCCTCTGGAACATTGTGTCCACTTCTGAGCTTGGGGTGTCAAGAAAGTTGAGGAGCAATTTCAGAAAGCCCAAACACTGCGAATCACCCAGAAGAGAGCATTGTCTGCATAGCGTCAGCTGTGAGGAGCAAATGAAATGAACGGACTTTTTTTGACCCAAAAAGAGAAGACCAAAGGGGAGGACAAGATAAGTCTTGTGCATAAAATGCTTCTGAAAGGAAGGAAATAATTTGTTCTCCATGTTCAGGATATAGACAACAAGAAGTAATGGGCTTAAATTGAAGGGAGAAGGATTGAGGTTAGATAATAAATTAAAAAAAAAAAATTCTCCTGGTACAGCTTGTGAAGCACTGGAGTAGATTTTCTGGGAAGGTTCCTCAGAGGTCTTTCAAGAAGATTAGACAAGCTGCTGTCGGGAATGAAGTAGACAGAGTTTATCCTGCTTTGCGTGGACCGGCTGACCTTTGGAGGTACCTCTGAGCCCTGCAATTCTGTGGAAGTGGGAGATAGGTGAGAAAGAAGTGCAGGCTCAAAGCCAATAAATCGTGTGTTGAAGTGGAGGTTGATAGACCTGTTTTCTGTTCATCAGGCTGCAATTTGATCATTACGTTCCTTAGCAATTTACTCACCTTTTGTGCCTCAGTTTCTTGACTGCACACTGGGTGATTATTTCTTCCACTTTCTTAAAGATTTGTGAGATCTCTAATGAAATGTCGAGTGTGTCTCCCAAGCTCCTTCTGCACAGACACGTGAGTGATGAGTCAGGGTTGTTTGACTGCTCTGCAATAGGTACATCCACATGTGGCAGGCTGCACCAGTGTCAGTGTTGCACTGAAAGGAAAAACCTTTCTGTAAATTTGTAAAAATGTCTCAGCTGCAAAATAAATTTATCGATTCAGTTTTTTGTTTATTTTAAAATGGAATAATCTTAAGCAGAAACATTTTTTAGGTAATACTTTCCATAAAAATATACATGTGGAAAACTCCATCCCAAATAAGGATTCATTTTACCTTGATTTTCACAGACATCGTGGGTCCTGAAATATTTCTGGAAAGTTTTCAGCAGTGCTGCCTCTGTTCCCCTACACTCCTAGCAGGCAGCGGTGCTTCACAGGCACTAACCCTGTTACGTGAGTCTTAAAATACTGCATGGAGAGAGAAGGGCTGATGTTCCCTCTTGCTAGACAGGACCTGTTTGCTTTCTCTTTTTCCTCTCTCTCTAGCAGTGGGATTAAGCAGTTCTCAAGCACTGTTCGGTGCATCCCCCTCGTGCCGGAGCTGCCTCTGCCCTGCCTGCTTCTCTCTTTCTGCTCCAGAGCCATCCACCTCCATGCTGGAGAAGGGAGATGCTCTTTGCCTGATGGCTGAGCTTTAGAAATTATCTCATCATGACTAATGTGAGATTTATCACAAGCAAACCAGCAAGGAGGAAAGCAATGGTGGCTATTGCTGACTCCATTTTTAAGGCAGGATGTAAATGATTAATATTCAACACATAGATTTCCAGCTAAAGCCCGAATCAGACCAGGGTAGATCAGTACAAGACTTTTGAGATTTGAGGTGGGGCTTATATTTATTTTCTGACTAGAGAAAAGCACTTCATCTGCAGTGACCCAGCTATGAAAGAGACTTTCTTAATGCACTGTCAGTTGTATAGATGTAGAATATCAGATTTTTTTTTCCACAAAAACAAGAAACAAACTCTACTTAAAATATAGATTGAAATGAAATATTTCTAGAGGGTTAGCCTGAAGGGCTTTTATTTTTTTTAATGATTTTTTTTTTTTTTTTAATTCATGATGCTCACCTAACACAGAGCAATTAGTGCAATGGAGCGTCCCTGATTCGAATCCGTGGTAGATTGCTATTAAAGGAGGTATTAATGGGCTGCCGAGAGCTGGGAAATTGTTGCAGAAAAGTGTGTTTATGGAGTATGGTGCTGGCAGGCATGATTTCAATCGGATTTGACATGTTTAACATAAATGTATACTGCACAGCTCCTGCAGTTTATGAATAATTCCTACAGGCCCACTGCCTTTCTAATTACTGAAATTGAAAAAAACAGGTCAGGCACATCCTGACGGAAATCTATTACTGCCCCTCCCCCCACTGCCGCTTTTTTCTGTTGGTTTTTTTTTTTTTTTTTTTTAATATATGGCTTTTGTTGAGCACTTAATGGCTGGGATATTCTGTGGACCAGAGCAAAGACGAGGGCAAGAGCGGGCTGGGAGGAAGGGGACGAGGGGCACGATGGAGCGGCTCTCAACTCTGGCTTCTGCATGAAGGAAACCTAGGAGAGGCGATGCGAAAGCACGCTGTAATTTTGCTTTTTTCCTGAGGATTTACGAAACACGAAAGGGTCCCAGGCACCAGGTCAAGCTTAGGAAAACCGTCAGGCCGGGCTGGATGCTCCCGTGCCATGGCTCGCTGGGGAGGCTGGGCTCGGAGCAGGGCATGCTCCAGGCTCCCGGGCAGCATCCACAGGTGCTGGGTTTCTGCTCTCTGTGGGGGCAAAGGGGAGGCGATGGCCCAGCGGTGGCTCTTGGGAGGACCCCAAAGGCCCATCGGACTTTCCCTAGGGCAGGCCGTGGGATCCTCCCTGGGCTCTGCCCGCTGGCTGGAGCCGGCCGGCCCCAGAGCATTCCTGGTCACCCTCTGTGCAGCATCCTGGCCTGGCGCTGCCAGGCTTGCCCTGTCCTGGCCCCCTCCGCTCTGGTGGGGCTGTCGAGCCCGGCCGCTTGCACGCCATCTTTGATTCTTCCTTGCCTGATGGTTTTTGCGACTCTTTGTTTTTCTGTTCATGAACTTTGTTTTTCTGTTAATACCTAGCGAAGTATGGCTACTTAAAAAATAAATAGCACAAACTTACCGATCTGGCCCAGGTGGAAGAATTTTTGACTTCTAGCTGGGAGAAATGGTCCTGCACATCCCCAAACCAGAGCCAGCGCTCCCTGCCCGCACCGCTCCCTGCCAGTTCCCGGCTGCCTTTGCCAGCTGGTAATCTTGAAAGCACACGTGTGTCCTGTTCACCACAGTAAAGCCTAGTTGCTCCCTCCCCAGTGGTGATAACACATACTAAAACCCATCCATGTGGCAGTTCTCTGCTTTATAGGATGTCCGGGATCATGGAGAGGCCTTCTCGGTGGCACTGGTGAGTGAATCACTGTGCTGCAGTGGAGCCTTTCCGACGGCTGCTTTGCTGTTTTCGGATACTTTTCACGCATGTTCTTCAGCAAGCAGGTCTCTGCTGATGGCTCTGCAATCTCCACTCTCCGTGTTCGCTCTTTCCTCACCAGTAGTTTCTGCTGTGTGCTGCCCAGCAGTGGTGGTGATCCTTTCTTGCTGGTTTTAAGGAGTTAATGGAATTACTGTTGGTTAGACTATCTTCCAGTCTCAACATATTGATTTTAATAAGTTAGTTGATACTCACTCTCATGGTAGGTTAGTTGAAATATTTATTCAGTCGAAATGGACAGTAATATTCAGACATTGATAGCTGGCTCAAGAACCATATGAAATACGTAAATACAAAATATCATTGCTTGTTTTCTTTCAGCCACGTTGTAATTTTTTAAAAAAGCCAAGATTTCCCACAGTTCTAAAGATGTAATCTTAGACACCATTGCTGGAAGAAAAGGTGCAGTGCTTTAGGGTACCACCTTGCAAAGGTGGGGTCATGCTGTGCACAAGATGGGATGATTTTCTACATTCCCTGTCTTTCCTTCTGCCTGGTGCAAGTCCCTGTTTAACTCAGAGTGGCAAAGAGGCAGCTGTCACTCGCGGAACAGGGGAGCATTCTGGCTTTGGTCCAGGCCTTTTCTTTCAGGTATGTTTGCCGGAGCGTTTTGCTACTCATGTGCTAAGATCAGCTTCTGCTGCGGTCGCTGCCACGCACGTGTCTGTGAGTGTCTGGACCCTTGTCCCAGCGTGCTGGCACGGCAGGGCCGCCTGCACCCATGTCGCTCGCCGACTCTCCTGCTCCCTGGGTCACAGTCGGGATTCTCGTAACCTCTGGGATGGGTCTGTAACTTTGTGCCATTGCTGCAGTATCTCTGGCCCAGCCCGTGCGGGTCATTTTCTCACTCACAGCACCTTCGCTCTTGGTTCACAGGGCAGCGTGGCATCAGAGCACTGCGCAGGGAGCAGCACCGCTCCCGGCAGCTCCCAGGACCTCCTCCAGGAGCTGATGGGAGATGAGCTGATCTGCAGGGCCACGGGGAAGAGCTGTGGTGCTCGTGATGGCAAGCATTGCCTCCACGTGCGTCTTGTGCTGCCTGGTATCTCACCACAACGTTTTCTGGGTGCTCTGTGTTTGTACAGAGTGTGGCAGAAAAGTCTGGTGGCGGCTGAGGCTTTTGGACACTGTAATATGAATATTTAATAGTAATTCAGTTGTTCATGCTCACTGCAGGCTTGAAGGTATGACACAGCATTAGAAAAACAAATTATTTGACCATTTTCAGGGCCACGTTTCTGAAAGGCAGCAATGAAGGTCTGGGTACAAAAGTGTGCTTGCAAATCTCTGTGTATTTACTTCTGTCTATCATGCGATCACGTTATTTATCAAATACAGAGTTGAAAAAATACTGTAGAGCAACAGGCAATATACAGGCCTGTTAGTATGGCTACAACATCTTATTAGAACAAATGGTACCTTCAGGGAATAAGGAATGTAAACAGACAGTGTTTCAGAAAGAAACATTCAACCATATATTATTAAGACACGAGGTAACAAACGGGCAGCGCTGTAGCAGTGCTGTACATCCAGGTGCCTTTTTGGGGAGGCCTGAGCGGGGCTCTCACCGCTTTTCTGTCACCGCAGTCTCTCGGTGGAGTTACCTTCTCAGAGTTATTTTTGCTGTGTTAATACAAATTGTGTGTTTCTGCGGGATAGCAACTGTCTGCCAGAGAGGCTGAGTCCAAAACTTTGTGCACCGTTATTCGGGGCTCCTGAGCTGCTGTTAATGGAACTGCACAGGTAGGTCTGCACCACAGGGCCTGGCCTTGCCCGTCACCAGCGGTGAAGGCTGTGTGAGCATGAAAACAGATAAAACAGTCCACTCCAGTCTCAGGATTTCAGGAGGAAAACCGCAGCTGTTTTAAGGATGCTCCTCTGCAAGACCCGAGCAGGGGTGACGGCTGTCGTCGTGGGCATTTCCAGCCGCAGGGCTGTGCAGGCACGGCAGGCAGGTCGGTCTGGTCCAAAGGCTCGTGGTGCTGAGTAATTGCTCCAAGAAAATGTCAGGGGAGGTTTGAGGAGGGAGGCACCACCAAATATGGAATTTTATTTTCCATCGGGCAGTGAAAACACAGTTCCCTGGTCC